>NC_057800.1:282788758-282883711 GCF_018294505.1 Triticum aestivum | reverse complement strand
TGTCCGGGACTACCAGGGGCAACTCTGGGCTAGCCTACCCGACGTCTGGCTCATCTGAGTGTGCCCTAAGAACGAGATATGTGCAGCTCCTATCAGGATTTGTCGGCACATTCGGGTGGTGTTGCTGGACTTGTTTTACCATTGTCGAGGATGTCTTGTAGAACTGGGATGCCGAGCCTGATCGGAATGTCTCGGGATAAGGAATATCCTTCGTTGACCGTGAGAGCTTGTGATGGGCTAAGTTGGGACTCCCCTGCAGGGATTTGAACTTTCGAAAGCCGTGCCCGCGGTTATGGGCAGATGGGAATTTGTTAGTGTCCGGTTGTAGATAACATGAAACTTAAATTAATTAAAATGAATCAACCGCGTGTGAAACCGTGATGGTCTCTTCTCGGCGGAGTCCGGGAAGTGAACACGGTGTTCGAGTAATGTTTGACATAGGTTGTTCTAGGATCACTTCTTGATCATAGTTCTTCGTTTGTGCTTTGCTTTTCTCTTCTCGCTCTCTTTTGCGAACAGGTTAGCCACCATATATGCTAGTCGCTTGCTGTAGCTCCACATATTACCTTGCCTCACCTATAAGCTTAAATAGTCTTGATCGCGAGGATGCGAGATTGCTGAGTCCCCGTGACTCATAGATTCCTTCCAAACCAGATGCAGGGACCAACGATACCGTTCCAGATGATGCGCTTGAGCTCAAGTGGGAGTTCGACGAAGACTCTCGCCGTTACTACGTGTCTTTCCCAGATGATCAGTAGTGGTGCCCAGTTGGGGTGATCGGGACCGTGTCGCATGTTGGGGTTGATCTTTTATTTTGGTACCATAGTCGGACCATGAGTGTATTGGATGATTGTAATGTTATTCATGTATTTGTGTGACGTGGCGAGTGTAAGCCAACTATGTACCTTTTTCCCCTATTATCTATTAACATGGGTTGTTGTGAAGATTACCTTACTTGCGACATTGCTTTCAATGCGGTTATGCCTCTAAGTCGTGCTTCGACACGTAGGAGATATAACCGCATCGAGGGCGTTACAATTACTTCAAACAGTACTGATGCGTGTTCGTCGGTGGCGCCGGTGATGAGTGAGTTGGCCGCCGCTCCGCCGGATGGGCCGGACGCCACGCTGGCCTCCGCACGGGTTGGCAGGTTGGCCCGAGCGTGACTCACGAGCGAGCATGCTACCGCGCCGGCCTTCGCTCGACCCAGCTGGCTGGCCTTAGCGCGGCACGCGCGAGCAAGCCGCCGCGCTGCCGTGCCAATCTAGCTAGCAAACCTTGCAGACAAGCAGCTGGATGGAGCTATGTTGGCTAGCTAGCGACCGCGAGCACCGGACGGAGCTAGCATCTGGGCTGCCGCAAGATGGGCTCTACACCGCCGGCGGTTTTGACCTCGCCTGCTGCCGGCGGCGGTTGCTGCGTCCCGTGGCCGAGGATGACTAGGTGGACGGGCCGAAGGTAGGAGGTCACTCGGGGATTTTTGTGCAGACTGACATGTAGGTCCCACAAGTCATAACGCCCGGTCGAATAGAAGGTGTTGACTTAATGGGTGACATGGGCCCGGTTTGGATACTCTAAGTCAGAGGTTAGATTCTAACCCTGAACTAACTCTAACCAAAGTGGTGTTTGGATGGCAAGGTTAGATTGACAACAAATGTATCCAAACAGGGCCATGGGTTGAAACGTGCCTATAACGGCACTTTGTAGAGTAGTCATTTCTTGGTAGGGCTGGTTGGTAAGAGCATGTACAATGGTTGCTAAGGTAGTCTTATCTTAAGACTGCCACGTATGCAAGTGGTAGTAGTTTCTTGGCATTATTGGTGGTTTCTTGCATTATTAGGGGTTTCTTGTAAGGCTACTCATAGTGGGGAGTATCATATGGTAGTAACATGCGTATGATACTAGTGTATGATGCTACCTCCATAGTGCATAGTATCATAAACTAGTATCATAGATGATCATATTTATTGCTATGCATGACACAAAGTAGCATAGCATTTAACATGATACGGTATCTACCTATGTTACTCTAACACTCTCTCTTCTTTAATTATGTGCCACATAAGCATGTTTGCTAGTCCCAAGTGCATGTTACCACTTATGTTACCCCCACTATGGCCATCCTAAGGAACAATGTAGTACTAGCGACAAAAGGCGATTCTAGGTTGCGTTGTACTCCAACGAGTACTACTACTAGCCCCGGCCGAACGCACGGCGGTCTTTTTTTTAAATAGTAACTTAGCTGCGAGCCAATATTTTACACGGGTAGTTTGAGTTTTGAAGTCAAACGGACGTGCGGCACCACAATCTGGGTGCACTGGATAGCCTAGCCACGTGAACGGGTTTTCCTTCCCAGCATCTCATGGCTCGCGTGCTCGCCCTAACCGCACCTCACTTGCAGCTTCCTCGTCAGCTAGTACTAGCATATTTAAACTAGCGCCTCCCAATTAAGCCCGAGGAGCCGGAAAAGCCCGGCGGTGCATTGGGAACTGTGCAATATGGCTCTGTACATAAAATTCTCTACTACTACTCTGTAGCTTGTGGCGTTGCACGCATGGACTTCACTCCATTATCGGCTCTACTTCAAAAGAAATTCCTCTTGATGTGTTTTTTTAAATGGAGGCAAAAGCTTTGCTTCATCTCATTCATAAAGAAGGAACTACTAACAAAGTTCGACGAGATCCATTACACCTCCACAAATGGAAGCGAAAAGCCTAGTCTCGCTGTATCAAATAACTGAAATGTTCTGCCCCCATAGTAACCATCACTGATAAACAGGCTGCTAGTGTGTGCGTGAGAGGAGCGGCTGGGTAGGCCAGCTACGTGAGAGGAGCGGATGAATAGAGCACCGAGAGTACCCACTAGGGCACTACGCAGGTGTACTTTCCCTGCATTGATAGTACAACGATGGTTCTAGAGAATAGTAGTGCCCTCCACTTCCGACTTTAGCTCCTTGGCCCTGAGATTCAAGAGTTCAAAACTGGTGCTCTATACTAGGAGTACAGTACATAGCACTAGTAGTACCCTCGCACTACTAGTTGAGAAAGTAGTACTAGTACTGCTACAGTATGAGTACATACTCCCCCGTCACATAATGTAAGACGTTTTTGACACTAGTTGGCGTGTACAAAAAATAGAAAAAACATACCCAAAATTTCTTAATCCACGCCAAAAACTACTAGCTAGTGCCAAAAATTTCTTACTAGTGCTATTATTTAGAGTATAATGCAATCCCATAACGTCCCATAATGCTAGTACTAGTAGTAAATAATAGCCTCACCCCTTCGCTTACTACGCTCTACAGTTGGAAGGGACGAGGCCCTGCAGTTACTACGCTCTTATCTCCTCCTCGCTAGTTCCCCCTCCCCCGAAGAGAAGGCAGTTCGTCGCTTCTCCCATGGATTCGCCAGGCGGTTCTCCTCCTCGTCGGGGCTGAGAGACCTTGGATGACGATCCTCTGGGAGAAATCGCATGCCGCTCCAACATTCTCACCGCCGCAAGACTCGGTGCTTCCTGCACCAACTATTTCAAGACGGTTCTTAAAATGGATTGGGAAAATGCCATGCTTGTTGGTCTTCCATGCGTCCTCGAGGAGAAGGTTCTTCTATGGGACAATCCTTCGAACAGTCCACTACTCCCTGGCCATGGTTGCACGTTGACTCCGCTAGAATTGCCGACGTTGAGAGGTAGTCGGATTTTGTCCGATGAGCAGGCCAGTAATGGAGTTTGATCATGTAGTACTTAGTTATTCCATTTCCATCCTGTAATTTCTCCGCTGCCCACCGTCTTATATATAGGTCTGGGTCGGTGCCAATGAAGATTGGCTTGCATACCTCTGGCCAGATACCACCATCATTCTGCACAACATCCACAGCGGTGTGGCCATTCCAGTAGACCCCTTCTCCACCATTGGGATCGGCCTTCCGGACTGGCTGGGCTTGAATACGTATGATGATGCCTACATGAGATTGAAGAAGATAGCAATTGTGGACTCGCCGACAAAGCGACGCGGCTACGATGATTACTATTTCATCGCGGTGTTCGACATAAGGATTGCCATCAATGCAATAGGCAGTAACGGCAGAGGCTGGCGCATGTTGGCGGCGGTAGATTTGTACCCCTACACATTCGAAGACGCTGAGCGCCATCTAGGCCGCATCTTCACGGTGACATGCCAGGGGACTTGTTTCATCTTGTTGCCATCCTACGGTACGGGAGATTACAAACGGAATGAACAAACCACCATTTTCATCCCTAACGGTACTCCATTATTTTGCAGGGACCAGTCATCCCGCGATCAAAATAAGATCGCCGATCCTGGATGTGCATTTGCATCTGTGATTCGGTCTATCCTGGAACCTTGTAGCAGACTTTGGCATATTGGGATCAACTATCTTAGCAGTCGTTACCCATGGTACCACTGATGTGCAACATGGTCACACAATCTACCACTATCGGGCCGTCACCATCTACCCAGGTATTCCATTTTTTGACCCTCTCGCCTTCTCTTTCATTGTTGTACTAGTACTCTACTTACGTACTTGTAGTAGTACTTTTTACCTTGGAGGACGCGTATAGCTAGATAGGCCCTTGAAGACTTGAACCCACTAGCTGCCACCATTTTTGTTTTTTCCATGTCTTACTATCTCATCCATGTAGCCAACAATGGTTATATATAATAAGCCGGTTATTTTACTTCCTCCATACCGGAGTAGTACTATTTGCTGCACAGTATTACTGACCGCCATATTTGAGCACAACATTATTATGCATGGACCTTGACTATGTACGTCACCATGTGTCCAGATCTGAGATGCCGCGTGTACTAGATGAACGGCGCCGAGTTCAACCCCCGTGATGCTACGTAGGTGCCGAGGAACACTCTTGGAGAGTACTCGCTTTTCATTGGGGACAGCTACCCCATTGTGAAGCGGATGCCACCTTCCGTGCACGACACGGAAGGCCTGCCGTTCATGAAGCATGGTTGTGTCTTCAGTGCACACCGCCAGATAAACGACATGCTGGGACACCCTATCCCTAATTTATGCCGCTTTAGCTTGGATGAGTCTCCATCATGTGGAACCGGACTAGAAAGCTGCGATAATGATTCCCATTGCCCACCGCTATCGATTGTGCCATCCATGAAGAACACCTGGGACTAGAACCTAGAGGAGGACATGTAGCCCACCTATAACGTGTAAGTGGAGTATGGTAAATTGTGAACGGTAGCACTGTGAATATATGTAGACTAGTCGTGCACAAATTTATCACATGAATTGGAGATGAACTTGTGTGACATACTGGCATTTGTCCTTTAGAATTTATTACTAGTAAATGTGTGATGTGTACGTGCAACTTGTCTGGTTGTTGCACGGGCTCCAAGACGCTCTTTGAGAAAAAAAGGTGGCACAACATTGGATATAGGTGACGTGGCGGCATCATACAGTAGCATCGTTTGCTATAGTTGTAGTACGCTCCTACTAGGACGAAAACTCCTATAAAACCTTCTGCTTGGCTCTTTGCCTCTTCGGGAGGTTCAACAGTTCGTACTCGTGTGAACCTTGCACTTGGCTCTTCGCCTCTTCGGAAGGTCCAACAATGATGATACTACAGTACGCATTATGCTTCTGGCAATCTGACACCGATTGAACTGCTGCACGTCCACCGCGAGGGCGAGGGAGAGGGCGCTGTAGTCAAAACCCTCTCCTTGTCCTGTGAACCACCACGTGCGTGGGCGAGGGAGACGCATAGTAAGCAAGCTTCTCCTCGTTCGGCGAGTTGACGAGACACATCAAAGTAGTACTAGTACTAGTACATACTGCATCCTTTCCGGTTAATATGGCTTAATTTCAAACAAGACAAAAACATTGGCGGTCAACGTATGTAACAATATGCACTTTACGGGCACTATATATAGTTTTGCGGTGATTATACGATAACTAGCTCATTGTAGAGCACCATATTGCACCCTACTAACCGGCCACATAGTCGACGTGGCACTTTGTTGACTGGTTAAATTGTCACCTGGTTTCTGAGTCCCACCTGTTAGTTGGCAGAGCAAACAAATTAGCTAAAAAACAAAGAGTGTAGTACATCTACACTTCCAATGCATTTAGCCTTGACATTGATTGACTAATGCACCTACTTGTGCTATAGGTATAGGCTACATGTCTATCCTTAATTACAGCATACAACGACCTTCATTTAATCTTCTTCTCTCAATGGTCGCATGCACACATAAGTCTGCTACTTTTGGGCATTAATTATGCCCTAGTCAATGTGTAAATCTCTAAATATACATTCTTTCACGGACGTAGGGAGTAGGTTGAGCACTTGAGCGTGAGCGCGTGTGTTGCGTCATGTGCTGTGTGCCGCATGGGTGCGTGAGTGTTGCGTACGTCCATGTGTATGTGTGAGTGTTGCATGTTGCATGCATGCATGCATGCATGGGGCTTACTCCCTCCCAATGACATGTTCATATTTCAAGCTTCCTCTATTCCCTCCATATGGTGATACTCCCTCTGTTCCCAAATACGGAGTATTTGTCTTTCTAGAGATTCCAACAAGTGACTACGTACGGAGTAAAATGAGTGAAGTGAGCGTGGAGGCATAGGGATAATGTAGAAAGGAAGTCTTGGCGATCCATTATTCCTCATCTCGGTCAAAGAGAACTATTCAACTAGTCTTCGCAGTGAAGTGACAATACACGCTGCAGCAGATGGGGCACTTAATTAATAAGCTGAACCAGCGTGTTGGTGTTACTAAATCAGCCTTACCCAGTACTGCCATCTTGTTTGCCAGTAGAGCACGCTTCTGTCCTCCATTAACTGACATATGGGCCCTCTTGTGGTAGACCCACATGTCATCGGTGTAACTATTTACACTCCGAAGGACGGTATATCCTGTTAGGAGTAGTAGAATTGAGATTTATTAATGCACTTTCTTCCCCGTCTTCCACTCTTCTTCCTCCTCCTCTCTTCCCCATCGTCGGTCGCACACCATTTCCCCTCGCTCACTGCTCGCCCGCCTGCGCTATCTTCCTTGGTAGCTCGCGTGTACCATATCCCCCTGCTCATTGCTCGGCCACGCGAGGAAAAGCTTCTTCGCCCGCCCGCCCGAATCCACTTCCCCGCTGGCTCGCAGGCACCGAAAACCCCAATGGCAGAACCGACTGACACGCAGAGCCGCGATTGGAATTCCCTCCCCGATGTTCTCTTGGAGCAGATCTGTAATCGTATGGACCTACTCAGCACCGTCCGTCTGGCCGCATGCTCGATGTCTTTGTACCGTCTACTCGTCTACAACCGGCCAACTCTTTTCAAGACACCCTGCTTGTTGATGCCCGATCCTCGCAGGTGGCCCAGACACCGACTTGACGATCCTACGGAGGTTGCCGTGGTGCCCTCGACATGCTACCTCTACCCGTCCACCTGTCCTTCATGCGCGGCCACTACTGGGCGGGCATGAAGGCCAACTGGATCGTCCTCATCCACCAATCCGGTAGTCTGTGGCGTCTCGTGGATATCTACACCCAGCGAGAGATCACCCCTCCATCTTTGCATACCACCGCCATCGAGCCTCGCGGCACGCTGGACACTCCTGTCTACTACGCATGAGTCGCGTCGAGCTTTTGGATCGACCTCTGTTTACTGAAGGTTGTAATCTGGAATCTATGGATTACAAGCTCATTGCCATGTTCAACATGGGATTAGTCTATCTGGAATCTGGTCGCCATACATGGTTATGGCTCATCGTCGATCGTCTTTACCCAACACTTCTGTCTGATGCTATAGTGCATGATGGCATCGTTTATGCGGTCGACACACATATTGGCTGTGACGCCCCCGATTTGACCGTACACTAATCATACACGCAAACGTGTACGATCAAGATCAGGGACTCACGAGAAGATATCACAACACAACTCTACAAATAAAATAAGTCATACAAGCATCATATTACAAGCCAGGGACCTCGAAGGCTCGAATACAAGAGCTCGATCATAGACGAGTCAGCGAAAGCAATAATATCTGAGTACAGACATAAGTTAAACAAGTTTTCCTTAAGAAGGCTAGCACAAACTGGGATACAGATCGAAAGAGGCGCATGCCTCCTGCCTGGGATCCTCCTAAGGTACTCCTGGTCGTCGTCAGCGGGCTGCACGTAGTATTAGGCACCTCCCGAGTAGTTGGAGTCGTTGTCGACAGTGGCGTCTGGCTCTTGGACTCCATTGTCTGGTCGCAGCAATCGGGTATAGAAAGGTGAAAAAGAGGGAGCAAAGCAACCGTGAGTACTCATCCAAAGTACTCGCAAGCAAGGAGCTAAACTACATATGTATGCAATGGTATCAAATGGAATAAGGGTATCATATGTGGACTGAACTATAGAATGCCAGAATAAGAGGGGGATAGCTAGTCCTATCAAAGACTACGCTTCTGGCCACCTCGATCTTGCAGCATGTAGAAGAGAGCAGAAGGTAAGTTCACCAAGTAACATTGTGTAGCATAATCCTAAGCGATGATCCTCTCCTTGTCGCCCTGTGAGAGAGCGACCACCAGTTGTATCTGGCACTTGGAAGGGTGTGTTTTATTAAGTATCTGGTTCTAGTTGTCATAAGGTCAAGGTACAACTCCGGGTCGTCCTTTTACCGAGGGACACGGCTATTCGAATAGATTAACTTCCCTGCAGGGGTGCACCACATAACCCAACACGCTCGATCCCATTTGGCCGGACACACTTTTCTGGGTCATGCCCGGCCTCGGAAGATCAACACGTCGTAGCCCTACCTAGGCACAACAGAGAGGTCATCACGCCGGTCTAAATCCTATGGCGTAGGGGTCTGGGCCCATCGCCCTTTGCACACCTGCATGTTGCGAACGTGGCTGGAAGTAGACTTAGCCTAGCAGGCGTTCCAGTCCAATCCGGCGCGTGCCGCTCAGTCACTGACGTCACGAAGGCTTCGACTGATACCACGACGTCGAGTGCCCATACTGTCCCCGTGTAGATGGTTAGTGCGTATAGGCCAGTGGCCAGACTCAGATCAAATACCAAGATCTCCTTAAGCATGTTATGTATCCGCGAACGCCGACCAGGGCCTGGCCCACCTCTCTCCTAGGTGGTCTCAACCTGCCCTGTCGCTCCGCCACAAAGTAACAGTCGGGGGCCGTCGGGAACCCAGGCCCACCTCTACCGGGATGGAGCCACCTGCCCCTTCAGCCCCCGTCTCCGAACAGTATCATAGGTAATGTAACAGTATAAGTATATATCATATGCCCGTGATCACCTCCCGAAGTGATCACGGCCCAGTAGTATAGCATGGCAGACGGACAAGAGTGCAGGGCCACTGATGATAATCTAGCATCCTATATTAAGCATTTAGGATTGCAGGTAAGGTATCAATAGTTGTAGCAACAATGACAGGCTATGCATCAGAATAGGATTAACAAAAAGCAGTAACAACCTACACTAGTCTAATGCAAGCAGTATAGAGGAGAGTAGGCGATATCTGGTGATCAAGGGGGGGGGGCTTGCCTGGTTGCTCTGGCAAGGGAGAGGGGTCGTCAACACCATAGTCGTACTGGGTAGAAGTGGTGTCGGTCTCGGTGTCTAGCGAGAGAAGAGGGGGAAGAAACAATAAATATTAAGCAAACAGATGCATAGAGATGCATGGCATGACAAGTAGTGGCGCTAGGGGTGCCCTAACGCGGTATGAGGTGGTACCGGTGAAGGGGGAAACATCCGGGAAAATATCCCCGGTGTTCCACGTTTTCAGACAGATGAACCGGAGGGGGAAAGTCGCGTGTTCGCTATGCTAGGGATGCGTGGCGGATGAACGGGATGCGTATCTGGATTCGTCTCGTCGTTCTGAACAACTTTCATGTATAAAATTTTCTAATCCGAGATACGGTTTATTTTATATAATTTACTGAAGTTTATTGCATTTTCTAGATTTATTATTAAATCAAAATAAAACAGTGAATACCTTTTGTACACAACAATACCTACCCACTATGAATGACCGATGGGGCCAGGGGCCGGGTTGCCTCAGTCAACAATTGACTGGTCAACCAATGAATAGTACAAGTGGGGCCTACTTGACATTGAAACAGACTTTTAAGTAGGCTTATTTTCTAAAAAAAATAAGATAGGCCCACATGGCATAGACTAAATCTAGACCAAATCAGTCAATTTAGTTAACTTAGGGGGATTAGTTCCTAATCTCAACAGGGGTCGGCCCAGGTGGTAGTAGCCTAGGTAGCCACACGCACGAACACACACCACTCACACATACATCACACGAACGCACAGGCGCTTGACCATGGCCACGGCCACAGCCAAGGCGACCGCGGGACAGCATCGGCGAGCGCCGGCACGCATGGGCGGCAGTGGGCGCTAGTAGGCGGCGGCAGCAACAACATAGCAGCGACGACGCAAGCAGCATGCCGGGACGCGGGCACATGAGCACACACAACGCAGGTACACCTACGGCTGTAGTCAGCAGCCCCAGCAGCATGCAGCAGCGTAGCACCCAGGAGGCGTGCGTGCTCGCACGCCCGAGGCACGGCCAACGCGCGGGGCGGTGGAACAACAATAGGCAGCAGCAACTTAGTAGAACAGGGGCAGTAAGCAGAGCAGCGCAAGGAGCAGCAGGCGCGCGTATGCGAACACTGAGGTTCGGCCATGGAGGACTCCGGCTCGTACACGCGACTACAGCAATGGAAATGAAGGAGAAACAAGGGGAATCGGGCAAGGGCCTCACAACAGTTCTCGACGACGTGCTCCGAGGCCGGGGAAGCGCCGAGGGAGGAGATCCGGGGCGGGGAAGGGACGACCGGACGCGGGGAAGACGACCGATGGCGAGCGCTCGGGGCCTCCTAGATCAAGCCCTTCGGTGTGGTGATGGAGACAACCATGGCGGAGCTCTCGGATGCCTCCTCGTGGCTCGGGGTGACTGGTGGCCGCGAGCTTTACCGGGGCGCGTCCATGGCGGTGCTCGGACGCGCGAGGCAGAGAGCGAGGGAGAATGTGGGAAAGATCCGATCTAGGGTTCGAATGAGGGGGCGCAGGGGACCTTATCCAGTTCGAGGGAGGCGATTGGAAGGCGCGGGATGGCCAGCACGTGGCCATCGCGGCCACGGGCGGCTGCTCGGCGTCCGCCTCCCCTCTGTGAACGGAGGAGGGAGACAACAGTGGTGGTGGTGGGCTGGACTAATTGGGCCAGGCACTGTGCACTTGGCCCAGTGCACAGTGGCTAGTGTCCCCCCTTGTTTTAATTCTATTTTAATTTTCTTTTTATTTATTCTCTGACCTGTATTTTCTCCATGTTTTTCTTTTAAAAAAATACCAATTGAGTTTTGTTGAAAACAAAACTTTTCACATAAATCAAGAATTTTTTTGAAGAGGCCCACAATGTTTCAACTCACTGGTATTGTATAATTATTTGTGGAAAATGAAATGGCTATTTTATTTGCTGTTGGAAAACTTTATATTTTACTAGGGATTACCCGGTGAGTCAAATGATGTTGGTTTCCACATGACAATCGATCAGGGGGGTTTATATTAAAATTCGAACATTTTAGTTTTACAGTTTGAGGAAAATAATAACTTGACTTGTCTTTAAATTTTGAATTTGAACTCGGTTAGGATCAAAGTGATGTTTAGCAAATTAATTATGATGACATGGCATCATTAGTGGGTGATTACCGTAGCTTAATTATTCGGGCATCACATTGGCTTCCTATACTGGTGGAATCTATCATCGTGTAATTGTTCTATCTCATCTCATCTTTACCTTAAGAATACGACTGCCTATTCATTGTTACAAATTTAGAATATATAGTATGTCTATAACCACATCATTGCTATATGTTCCTCTCATTTTCTAGATTTTTATGACCACGCATGTTATTGTTAGAGTTGATATGAGAACAATTGGTATCTAATGATTGTTAGAATAGATATTATGAGTATAACTCATGATTGCTATATGTTACTCTCATTTCCAGGATTTTTATAACAACGCATGTTATTGCTTAGAGTTGATATGATAACTGTAGTAAGTGCTATGGTAGAATATGAGTAGGTCCTGTCATATCTGTTTTCCTCTCATTGTTACATGATGTTTGAACCATGATATATTGCTAGAATATGAAATCCATTGACTTATTTTTTTAACTTCGGGTATGATTATGACCACGACATTGCAATTTTCTGTCTATGATATGTGTCACTGTTAATCTTAATTCCGCACATGCTCTGAACATGATTGTTCATTTTTGTCCTTTTGGTCTCCAATTTGAATTGTTGGAGCAGACGCAAATGCGCTGGCCTTCATGATTCCAGGACCTGGAATCATACCAGTCGATGGGTGGTGGTTTATCGCTCGTTGAGCTGACGGTGGTCATTTGATGCTCATTTGCATGTAGCAAATCGACCAAACCATTTCATCAAACCACATGTAGTACAATGCCTGGGTGTTCGTGACGTTGATGGCTATGGCTGCTTCGTGTTCGAGAAAGATCCCAGCTCCGTTGGGCCAGGCGTATTCAACTGGAGGCGGGTTTATAGCCTCGACAACCACTCCATGTTCCTCGGGATCAATTATTCGATCATCCAACCAATCATCGATCATATCACCGACGATCATTACCGTGCTATGCAACTTCCATTCGCCAGGGGGGGTTGTGTTTACACATCATACCATGGGTTTCATGAATCACCATATCCAGAGATTCGCCGACACAGCTTGTTGCCAGATAATCTTCAGTGTGTGAAAGGCATCAAGCTTCCATGTGATGGATGGCTTTTGCAAACCCAACATGCGGTGATGTGGTTCATGCCAACAGCAAATATCTACAACTTGATTCGTACTGATATGTAGACTGAGCCATGTATTCTGCTGCTGTAGCACAACCCTCTTTTTTGGATATTATGTACTTTTGTTAGTTTGAAGCACGCCTCTGGTTTGAAGGATAGATACATTTCTGGGATCAAGTGCATCCTAACTCACCTGCGCAGGATGTACTGATAATGATGAATGAGATTCTATGCAGTATATATCACTTAGGCTTCACGTGCATACTTGTTAGTTAAACCTATGGTTAAAATTTGACACTAAGTACGACTAGTAAGTAGTACAGTAGCAGTACTAGTATACGTCGGTCGAATTATTCATCATGTCCACACATTGAATTGACGTGACAACACGCTGCACGTGAGGTGAGACAAGAATCCCGGCGGCGTGTTCGGGTATTCTGGACTTCAGATTTGGAGTACCACTTATCTGTCGAAATCTTTCATCATTCACTTCAAACAGTCGATCGATCATACATTGAGTACCATATAACTGGAATTAACCCATGCAAGTCGAAAAAGGATTGGCTGGTGCTGCCGGCTGGCGTCAAGTTCGAACCCACGGATCAGGAGCTGATCGAGCAAATTGAGGCCTAAGCAAGCATTTCTTCCAGCACAATTCCAGGGCGTTCAAAAGGGGCACGTGGACGTGTCGCAAGATACATTCGGAGTGCGGCATGCACACGATGTGGGACAACACCGGCAATACCTTGCCGGTTATGGTCAACGGCCGGCAGACGGGCAATAAAAAGGTTCTGGTGCTGCACACCAACAAGAACTTCGACCAGCAGAGGACCAACTGAGTGATGCACCAGTACCACCTCAGGGACCTGGAGCAAGAGAAGGAGCGGGAGCTGGTCCTTTGCAAGATTTTCTACCAGACGAACACTAGGGCCAGTACTAAAAAGATTATAAGTTAGTTTGGTATTGGTACTTGTACTACCTTGTGGTCCGCAAGTTGGTACTGTTGTTAACGATCTTTTGGTATGAACTTGGCATTTGCTTCCATCCATCATGCCGAGGGTTGACATGGATATAAAGTTGAATCATTTGTTTTGAAACGAATTTTCAGGCACCTGATTTTTATTTGATGGGTAGCATAAGCACCTGCCATTCGAATTCTTAGTTCTCCAAAATTTTCGAAACAAGTGCATGCTCTTATTATCATGATGAAAAAACAATATCCCTAGTGCACCAGTTATCAGTTTGTACTTGCAGAATTCTCTCGTTTATTGAGCACGTACATTGTTTTTTCAGGTCGAGCAAGTTTCAACTGGGCTGTAGACTGCCCAGGCTTGGTTTTGTTTTTAACAGGCCCGGCCCATGACGACAATGGGGCACAAACATCGAGCAGGTATCTACTGGCCTCTGGCCCGCCAGCGTTAGTTATATTTTGTCTTACAACATCTGCATGCACTTTTTTTACTGAATCAAAGACACAGCCCAGTTCTATTTTCCACTTGAAACGCATGTCCTACATCCGTTTTCTAATCTCTACCTATAGTTTTACTAGTTCATATACATGTATCATTATATTGAAAATACATAAATTTCACTTTTCATATTTACATCCTTATTTTTGTTGTTCTTTTCCCTCCCAGCGCTGATTTTTTTACCACTAGTTTTCCCTTAAACCAACTCAATTGTCCCACGTCTTATTTGCTTACAAAAAACAAAACATTTTTTTGGAAAATCAATAAGTTCTTAAAATAATGTTTATCATTTCGGGATTACAAAAGTTTGGACTCCACCGAAATATGCAAACTAAAGTTGAACTTTTCGTGGTCCTGGGTAGAAAATGGGCTGTAATAAATTACTTAAGAATTAGCAAATGAGCTGCAAATTATTAAAAAATAGCAAATGGGCTCTGAAAGTGCGTTATATCGACTAGAGGGGGGGTGAATAGGCGATATTTATGGAAGTCTTCAAAACGTGGAAGTTTCGTAGACAAATGATAGAAATAAACCTATTACCGCGCAGCGGAAGGTAGACTACACTAGACAAACCATAGTCAAGTATTCAATGAAGTGAAAGCACAATGACTAATAGCAGCTAGGTAGTAAGGATCAGGTAGGAAGATATTATGAAGCCAATCAGAACAAGCAGTCACTCAGTGAAGACAAAACATAGCGCAATCATACAATGACTTCACAAGGACCAACAGTACGTAAAGGGAAGGGAAGGATGAAACCAGTGACTCATTGAAGACAATGATTTGTTGGACCAGTTCCAGTTGTTGTGACAACTGTACGTCTGGTTAGGGCGGCTAGGTATTTAAACCTGAGGACACACAGTCCCGGACACCCAGTCCTGAAGACGCAGCTTGGGACACCCAGTCCTCACTGTATTCCCCTTGAGCTAAGGTCACACAGACCTTGCCCAATCACTCTAGTAAGTCTTCAAGGTAGACTCCCAAACCTTCACAGACTTCATTCATCGGCGATCCACAATGACTCTTGGATGCTCAGAACGCAACGGCTAACCGGCTGGAGGATTCACAGTCCTCAAGTGTAATAAGTCTTTAGATCACACAGACTGGAAGATTTAAGTGATGCCTAACACTCTTTGGCTCTGGGTGGTTAGGGCTTTATCCTCGCAAGGAATTCTCTCTCAAAGGCTTCGAGGTGGGTTGCTCTCAAATGACAAAAGTCGTACTCTAACTCTGAGCAGCCAGCCGTTTATGGTTGTAGGGGGTGGGCTATTTATAGCCACTAGGCAACCCGACCTGATTTGTCCGAAATGACCCTGGGTCACTAAGGAACTGACATGTGTTCCAACGGTCATATTTCACACACACACGGCAACTTTACCTGGGCTACAAGCAAAGCTGACTTGTCCGACGCTGGACAAGATTTGCTCTCATAGTCTTCACTCGAAGACATAGGTTTTGGTTAAGCTTCACTTCAGTCATTCTGACTGTTTCTCTTGGACCCCACTTAACAGTACGGTGGTTCCTATGACTCAATAAAGAAGAAAAAGAACTAGGAAAGATCTGAGTCTTCGAGCTCCATAGGCTTCATGCGATGTCTTCTCTTGTCATAGTCTTCAATGTGAATATCTTCACATACCACCTTTGTCATCAATGTCCTCATACATTTTTAGGGGTCATCTCTAGTAGGAAAACCAAACCAATGAGGGACTTCTACCTATGTTATCCTGCAATTCTCACAAACACATTAGTCCCTCAACTAGGTTTGTCGTCAATACTCCAAAACCAACTAGGGGTGGCACTAGATGCACTTACAATCTCCCCCTTTTTGGTGATTGATGACAAACTAGTTGAAGTTTTCAACGGGGAATATAATATGTGAAATTGTAAAGGATAAGGAATTGTCTTTATAAGTTGCAAGGGCTCCCCTTGAAGATGTGCATATAAGTAATTTGCTTTTGGAATGCAAATGCACATGGCAGGTTGTACTTGTGGAGATCCTCTTCAACTTATGATGACAATTCATTATGCATGTGAATGTATGTGAAGATAATGACATGCATAATGGAAAGTGGACGTCCACAAAATGATCTAAGTGCGGAATTTATCGTCGCACATGCGGAATTTATCATCGCATCACAAAGTAGCAAATAAGTAGCAGACGACCATCGAGTTTAGGTGTTACAACTCAAAGAACCAAATGTATCAAAATGAGAGTTGTAAACACTAAGCAAAATATAAAGCAACCGCCCATGTGGACCCGCTTGAAGACTATCAAACTCATATGCTTCTCCCCCTTTTGTAAGTAAGGACCAAAAAGGTTGAAGACATAGAGCATCTACTCGTTCCCATGAAGAGTAGGTGAAGCAGCAGGGTCGTCGGTGGTGTTCGGCGGTGCAGAAGTACTGGGAGCAGTGTCGAAGCGCGCTGAAGGAGGGGGCGGTGAAGTAGCATCGTCTTCGTCCACGATCACTCTGGCATTCACAGTTGCCGCAGAGGAAGAGAACTCAGAGTCTTCAAGAGATGGAGTTCGTCGCAGCACTGCCCTTCGAGGAGGTGTGGAGTCAAACTTGAAGCATTCAGAGAAGCCATCCTCTTGAAGATCATCTTCAGAGCACATAAGCGTCAGCCCTTTCCATGTGCGTCGAGAGGTTTCATGGGCAACAAAGGCATTCTTGGTGACAAGATTGCAAATGCGGTTAACATCCACCAAGAGGCTTTGCATTTGGCGCTTCAGCCAGTCATGATGCCTATCCTGTTTCTGATGAAGAGCCACCAGAAGCTCTGGGTCATTGAGAACACGAGATCGCTTCTTGGGTCGTTGGGCAATAGTGCTTTCGGTGGCTTCAGCGAGGGCACGATGAGGTGCACGTGTAGTTCTAGCCAGAGGATAAACATGAGTGACTGCTTCAACTCCTTCAATGTTCTGAGAGAAACTTTGATGCTCCGCATTCTGAAGACTAAGAGGCTCCTTGGCAGGCTC
Organism: Triticum aestivum; assembly: GCF_018294505.1. Taxonomy (NCBI): domain Eukaryota; kingdom Viridiplantae; phylum Streptophyta; class Magnoliopsida; order Poales; family Poaceae; genus Triticum; species Triticum aestivum. Next base: position 282,866,447 of record NC_057800.1, on the reverse strand, counting down.
AGGATAAATGGCTTCAACGGACATATCCACATCAGGCAGAAAGATCCGATGATTGCGAGCAGATGGCTGATATGAGATAGCGGAGTGGAGTTTAATCAGCCGCATTATCCATGGAGCATAGAACTTCAAGCCAAAAATATCAGAGCCTGATGCAGCAAGTTGGCGGATGAAGAAGTCTTGTGCATTGAAGCATTTGCCATGAAGAATATAGAAGACCAAAGTCTTCATTGCACCTTCCAGCTTGGCATGTGGAGAATGTCCTTTGATGGGCCAGAGAGTTCGCCTTATGATGTGATAGATAGTCCTTGGCAGATACTCAAGGTCTTCAACAAAGAACTCCTTAGGATATGCAGCATCTTGTAGCAAGGGCTTCGTCATACTGAGCATCTGACTCATGTTAGGCTTCTGAAAGATGCTCTCTATAGCTTCACTGTGAAGCTGGCAGCCAGGTTCATAGAGATCGCCAGGAGTGGGCAGACCAGTGAGCTCAATGATATCAAAGGCTTTGGCTTCGTGTTGAACATTTCCTGTCATCCACTCCAGGATCCAAGTCTTCGGATCTCTGTTGTACCCACGGATGTGAAGTGTGGCATAGGATTGGAGTAGCAACTCTTCATTCCAGTGCTCTTGGTCGGTGACAAACGGCAACAATCCAACCTCTTTGAAGAAATCCAGAGCTTCTTCCAGACAGGGCAGACCAGCTATTGCTTTGGTGTCAAGACGCTTATGTGGGAAGATGCGACCTTGATTGTACAGAATGCAGGAGTAATAGCTTCGCTGTGGATAGCTCCAAAACCGATCAGAAGATATTATTTCCCTTGAGTAGGGGTTCTTGGAGCTATTGAAGAAAGTGTTGTCTGCTTTGAAGCAGTTGACATTGAAGGATCCAGGTGCTGATGCAGGACCTGGAAACCTGGGCAACCTTGGAATTGGCTTCTGTACCTGAGGCCTATGCTCAACATGATAGTCAAACTGAGGACCAGCAGCAGGCGCAGGAACAGAAGCAGTAGCATCATTGGCTTCACTGACTTCTGGTTCTTGTGTTGGTGTAGGCTCCACATTTGCTTCAGCCATGACAGCATCAGTGGCTTCATTGGTGTTGGTGGTGGCAGCCTCAAGATTTTCTACCTCCACTTGATGAGCTGGAGGGTCGGGCACAGACACGTTCTCCGCGAGAACAGCTTTGTCAGTAGTTGGGGGAGTGGGGACACATTCTTCTTCTTGGGTGTCATCGGTTGATGAAGCCGGAATGTCTTCAGCAGCTTTAGCTTTAGATTCAGAGACTGGAGGCCTTGGTCCTTTGCGAAGCCTGCGTAACGCTGGCGACGCTTTTGGAGAAGGAGTTGGTTGGGCCTCAAGGTCATCTTCTTCTTGTTCTTGTGGGTGATCAGCCCATGATGCATCCTGAGCCATTGGCGTCAGAGGACGACCAATGCTGATGAGTTCGCTGTGCGTAAGCACAGGCGATGATACCTGTTGGTGCTCGGTCTGAGGAAGAACTGCATCATCTTCAACATGGTCATGGTGACCAATGTCTTCAGCAGCAGTGGGATCAGCTGCTGGAATGTCTTCAGCTTCATAAGCCTCTGTGGAAGCAGGCTCATGGACAGTCAGTTGGCTCTATTGATGTTCAGCGGTAGGGCGAACCATGGAGATGGGTTCAACAATTAAGGGCTTTGTGGGAGTAGCCCGTTCCTTCTTGGTCTTCCGCTTCTTCTTGGAGGGAGCAGCATCAGAGGCTTCAGAATGTTTCCTTTTTCTGGCTTCAGCCTCAGCAGTCCTTGTCTTCTTCAGTTCTGAAGTGGTTGACCTGGCCTTTGGCTTCAAGCCAGTCATGCTAGTTGGAAAGACAAGGGATCTGCTTCCTACCTTGGTGCGTTGGGTTCGGCCATAGTGGGCTTCTTCTTCTGCTTAGCATCCATCCTGGGATCAATGCCCGGACGCCCAAGGGCCTTGCGCTTCTCAGCCTTGTTGTAGCCTTGCACACACTTGTCTGTCAAGCTCTTCATGCACTCACGAGAACCCTGAGCTTCTGCATGTTCCTTGAGAAAGGCTTGTTTGACCTCGTGCGGCATAATCTTGAAGTTTTTCACCTCTTGCATGCTGAGCTTGGCCATATGCTTCTTGAACTGAGCTTTGTCAAAGTCAATCTTTTGCTTCAGTTTGATGATGCGCTGAGCTAGAGCTAGCTCTGAAGCAATGGCGCCATGGAAGGCGACACTGAGGCCAATTGGAAGTTGCAGATCTTTGAAGCTGAGGTTGGGCGTGTCAAACCACTCATCAATGAAGTTGTGGATGATTGCCACGTCAAAGAGAGGCAGATCATTGAAGATTTCTGCTTCTTCTTTGCTCTTGATCAGTTGCTCAAGAGCGTCATCTGCAAGATCTTCATCACTGGACAGATCAATGGCATCGTTGCGCAGAATAGCAGCAGCAGTTAGTTCTTGGCCGGTGTGTGGCAGAGGCATCTTGACTTTCTAGGGCTTGGAGATGCGTGACAAATCTTCAGACTACACACTATCTTCAGGAGGTGCAGTAACCAGTGGCTTCGCCCATGAGATTTTTGGTGCAGAGGCAGGCTTTGAAGCTTTAGGCTGCTTCAACTTCTTTGGCTTCGGCGCTGCAGGCGCTTCATCTGATTCAGCGTCATCTGCAGGCTCATTCACGGCTGTCCCTTGAACCACGATATGAGTGATGAGACCTTCCAAGTTGTAGAAGGGCCCAAGAAGATTGGGTTCAGCTTCGCGAGTTCCATCGGCGCGGGGAGAAGAGGGACCAGGGTTGAAGTCTAATCCCAAAGTCTTCTTGTTCTGCTTCGCTGAGTTCTTGGCAAACTGGAAGTTGCGCTTGAACAGATTGTCGTCACGACACCATAGTAGTGACGATGGGTGTGCATCTGCAGGCTGTGGCCCACAGACCATGCAGGGATAGAAGCCTTGTTCAATGGCTTCTTTTCTGGACCTGGGTTGAAGATTCTTGTATAGGATGTCTCCCCACGGTTGCTTGATGGCATTTTTCTCAGCATATTCCTGGGTCACAAACCGGTATTTGAACCATTGTTCTGCCCAATATCTTCGAATCCATTGGATTCAAGTCTTGCGCTGATTGTAACCCTCTTCAGGATCTGTCTTGTAAAGCTCTGAGAGGTCATCAGGCAAATCTCTTGATGTTCCCCCACGATGCTGTCTGCCACCCTTCCTTACTGATTTCTCTGCAGCCATGAACTTCAAATTGAATGGCTTCAACACGTTCAAAGGCTTCAAAGGCTTTCGCTTGTTGGATAAACAGGAACTGGCTTCGGGAGAATTTATATGATACTGTAGGAATTCTGCAAATGAACGCAGACTATGAGAACCGAGGGATTCTCCCACGGACATGTACCTGTGACAGCATTAAGGTGTGAGGGAAGGGGAAGAGGTCATATGCATTCTCAGAAGATTTTGAAGATAAATCATTTTAGAAGACATTGACCTCATCGTGCGAAGACATTCACTCATAGATAAGGAGTTGGTTCCAGATTTGTACGAATCCACGGATCAGTACAAGTGAGGAATCTAACTACTTTGTGAAGCATAAGTGAATATACTAGGCATATTATGAGATGCAGTATGAAGTGGATCCAACATGTGTGAACAAAACCACTTGTGGTAGAAAGTGACGAATCTGTAGGATCAAAGGGGCCGTAAAAAGGAAGGTTTTTATTTACCACACAAGGAACTGCTAGACGGAGTGGAAGAGGAGGCCGAGCAGTTCGATCGTCCGTGCCCTAACTTGGCGAGGGAGGACACCTACGGCGACGGCGTAGAAGACGATGTCCGCGGTCGGCGTGAAGACAGCGTCGGAGAGGTTGCGGCAGCTAAGCGCTTCGTCGCCGTCGTCGTCGAGGGCTAGCGGTGGCGCTAGGGTTCGTGCAAGAGTGGAAGAAGAGATAATGACTGTGGTGTGGCGTGTATTTATAGGGACAGGGGCGGCTTAGTGTTATTACACAGGTGCCCCTGGCGATTCACATCTGAGGAACACGTGGCCATCATGCAGCATATCGGAGGTTGTTCCACGTCCCACGCACGCCTGGATTGTCGGGTGGTCATTCCTACTTCTCCGGGTTTCAGGTGAAGGAATTAGCATTGAAAGCGGACTTAATGTTTGTCTCTGTATGTTCTGCTGACAAGGATGCAGAGAAGACATTTGACAGTTTCAAGAGAATGCATATGATTTGGAGAGATAGAGTTTGATATAGAAAGCATAGAGAGGTTAGGGTCCGATCACATTCACTTAGTTCAAAAGATTCAACAAGAAGACATAGATATAAGTGAATGCTGTAGAGGACAGAACACTAGTATATATATAATCAACATACTGAGATTGAAGCCAGACCAAATGTGAAGACATAGCAAATGTAACGCCATGAGTGAAACACTTCAAACAGAACATTTAGTGGTGGCGTTACCCACCGTATAGGAAGTATTAGACCCAGACACGGCGCACAATTATCGTGGCGCTCCGAAGTCAAATTCCTCATTAATGTATTCACACTTAGAATGCATGTCTTCATTGATTGAAGATACACTTTACTTCGTGTGTTGCACATCTAAGTCATCAATATGCATAAGTGTTAGGATGTGTGCCTGATCACAAGACATTTGAGGATTCCAAGATATTTAGCTCACACCGTAACTTGCAAAATCTCTTCTCATCCAAGGGCTTGGTGAAGATATCTGCCAATTGCTCTTCAGTATTGACGTGTATGATATCAATATCTTCCTTCACAACATGATCTCTGAGAAAGTGATGACGAATCTCAATGTGCTTTGTCTTCGAGTGCTGAACTGGGTTGTTGGCAATCTTGATGGTGCTTTCGTTGTCGCAGTAGAGTGGCACTTGCTTCAGATGAATGCCATAGTCTTTGAGTGTTTGCTTCATCCACAGAAGCTGAGTGCAGCAAGATCCAGCAGCAATGTATTCAGATTCAGCAGTGGAGAGAGATACACAGTTCTGCTTCTTTGAAGACCAACATACGAGTGATCGTCCTAGAAAATGACATGTGCCTGATGTATACTTGCGATCCACCTTGTCACCAGCATAATCAGCATCCGAGAATCCAACCAGATCAAACTCTGAGCCCTTTGGATACCATAATCCTAGAGTTGGGGTGTGAGCCAAATATCGAAGAATTCGCTTCACAGCTAAGTGATGCGACTCCTTTGGTGCCGCTTGGAATCGAGCACACATGCAAACACTAAGCATAATATCTGGCCTAGATGCACATAGATAAAGTAAAGAACCAATCATGGAGCGGTATACCTTTTGATCGAACTCTTTACCATTGTCGTCGGGACCCAGATGATGTTTGGCTGGCATTGGCGTCGTGAAGCCTTTGCAGTCTTGCATACCGAACTTCTTCAGGCAATCTTTGAGATACTTCTCTTGAGATATGAAGATGCCGTTGCGTTGCTGTCGTATTTGAAGACCGAGGAAGAACTTCAGCTCTCCCATCATGGACATCTGATATTGCTCTTGCATCATATATCCAAACTCTTCACTGTACTTCTGATTGGTGCAGCCGAAGATAATGTCATCCACATATATTTGGCACACAAACAGTTCACCATCATATGTCTTCGTGAAGAGAGTGGGGTCGAGGGAACCAGGTATGAAGCCTTTGCTCTTCAGGAAGTATTTGAGTGTGTCATACCAAGCCCGAGGGGCTTGTTTGAGGCCATACAGTGCCTTGTTGAGCTTGTATACCATGTCAGGATGTTTTGGATCTTCAAAGCCAGGCGGTTGTGCAACATACACTTCTTCTTCAATCTTGCCATTGAGAAAAGCGCTCTTCACATCCATTTGATATAGAAGTATGTTATGATGATTTGCATAGGCCAGCAGTATGCGTATGGCTTCAAGTCGAGCCACAGGAGCAAATGTTTCATCGAAGTCAATCCCTTCCACTTGAGTATATCCTTGAGCAACGAGACGAGCTTTGTTTCTGACAACTTGACCATGCTCATCTTGCTTGTTGCGGTATATCCATTTGGTGCCTATTATATTGTGCTTCCGAGGATCAGGACGCTTAACCAGTTCCCATACATTATTCAGCTCAAACTGTTGAAGCTCTTCTTGCATAGCTTGAATCCATTCAGGTTCCATGAAGGCTTCTTCAACTTTCTTGGGTTCTGTTATTGAGACGAATGCGAAGTGCCCACAGAAATTTGCTAGCTGTGTTGCCCTTGAACGAGTGAGCGGACCGGGTGCATTGATGCTATCAATTATTCTCTCAATCTGCACTTCATTGGCAACACGAGGATGTACAGGGCGAAGATTTTGCTCTTGCTGATCATTGTCATTGTTAGAGGGATTGTCTTCAGGCTGAGCATTGTCTTCAGGTTGATCAGGTGCGGAGATGATAAGTTCCTCTTCAGGTTGAGCTTCAGAGGGTATGATTTCTCCAGTTCCCATAAGTTTGATTGATTCACTGGATGGAACTTCATCTAGCACATTTGGCAGTTGCTCTCTTTGTGAACCATTAGTCTCATCGAACCGCACATCCACTATTTCAACCACTTTATAATGAAAGAGATTGAAGACTCTGTAGGAGTGCGAATCCTTTCCATATCCAAGCATAAAACCCTCATGTGCTTTTGGTGCAAATTTTGATGTGTGATGTGGATCCTTGATCCAGCACCTGGCGCCAAATACTCTGAAGTAACTGACATTTGGCTTCTTGCTAGTAAGGAGCTCATAAGATGTCTTGTTCAGAAGCTTGTGAAGATAAACACGATTGATTGTATGGCATGCAGTATCAATGGCTTCAAGCCAGAATTTTCTTGGAGTCTTGTATTCATCAAGCATCGTTCGAGCCATCTCAATGAGTGTTCTGTTCTTGCATTCGACGATGCCATTCTGCTGTGGCGTGTACGGAGCTGAGAATTCATGTGTGATGCCCAAAGTATCAAGATATATATCAAGGCTAGTGTTCTTGAATTCAGTGCCATTGTCACTTCTGATGTGCTTTATCTTGGCGCCATAGTTGTTCATTGCTCGATTGGCGAAGCGTCTGAAGACATCATGCACTTCAGTCTTGTAGAGGATTATGTGCACCCAAGTATATCTAGAATAATCATCAACAATGACAAAGCCATAGAGACAAGCAGTAGTAGTAAGAGTTGAGTAATGAGTGGGACCGAAAAGATCCATGTGGAGCAGTTCGAAGGGTCGAGTTGTTGTCATGATGGTCTTCGAGGGATGCTTTTCCCTCGTCATCTTTCCTGCTTCACAGGCACCGCATAAGTGATCTTTCTTGAACTTGGCGCCCTTGATGCCTATGACATGCTTCTTCTTTGCAAGGGTGTGGAGGTTCCTCATGCCAGCATGCCCTAGCCTCCGATGCCAGAGCCAGCATTCTGAAGCTTTTGCTAGAAGACATACGGCAAGCTGTGGTCCTGCTGAGAAATCTACCACGTACAAATCATCTTTCCGATACCCTTCAAACACTAGAGACTTGTCAGATTCCATTAGAACAAGGCAACGATATTTTCCAAACATTACGATCATGTTTAAATCGCAAAGCATTGAGACAGACATTAAGTTGAAGCCAAGGGATTCAACAAGCATGACTTTATCCATGTGTTGATCCTTTGAGATTGCAACTCTACCTAGACCCAATACCTTACTTTTACCAGTGTCAGCAAATGTGATGTGACTCTTGTCGGATGGACGTAAGGTTGAGTCCATAAGAAGGCTTCTTTTGCCAGTCATGTGATTGGTACACCCACTATCAATAATCCATTCTGAAGCGCTGGTGTCGTACCCTACAGTGCAGTTAGGGGGATAGGCTTCACGAAGAGAATTGTGAAGCAAAAACATTTGACGAACCAGTGGGTTATGAAAGCTTAGATCGAGATTAGGACTGATAGGGAGAGTAGCAAGCGATTCAGGAACGAAGTACATAATAAGACCATTTGGGCATTTGATCTTGCGCCCTACAAGATGTTTAAGGTCCCCAGCAATAGCGTCAGACGATTTTGGTTTTCTGCTGGAGACCCTTCCCTGCAAAAGAGAGTTAAGCTTTCTTAGCCACCCACATCTTCAAGGGTGGCTTAGAAGCAATAAGTCTAAGTGCAGCATCTGAGAACTTTGGCTTTGGAGCCCTAGCAAAAAGTCTTGCAGGAGGACAATAGTACTCATAAGAATAAGCAGAATAGTTCTTGGTCTTATGAACATGGCGGTTTGATGAACCGCGCTCATATTCATAGGCCTGAGTATGGCTTCCCTGCAAAACATTTGCGTTAGTGCGACTCAGGTGAGTCCTCTGTCTGTATGAAGCCTTTGGACCGTATGAAGCCTGTGGTCTGGGGTTTGTCTTCTTCACCTGTGGTGTCATGATGACATTCACAGGAAGATTCTCCAAACACTTTTTGGGCACCCAGATCTTCTTCATAGGCGGTCCATTCCTGCAGTTAGTACCAATATACCTGGCAAACACTTCACCATTCTGATTCTTAAACAGTTTATAGTTTGCATCAAAGGATTCATCAATGACAATGGGGTTAGCACAAGTGAAGCCAGATAGAGTGGATGGATCTGCTGAAGGTTCCTTTGCAGCAACCCATGTGGTTTTGGGGTACTGCTCAGGTTTCCAGTAAGAGCCATCAGCATTCATTTTCCTTACGAACCCAACACCCTCTTTCCTAGGGTTTCGGTTCAGGATCTGCCTTTTGAGGACATCACATAGTGTCTGATGCCCTTTGAGACTTTTGTACATCCCTGTTTCAAGCAATGTCTTCAACCTAGCATTCTCATCAGCAATAGCAGTGGTATCCTCAGCAGAGGGGTTAGTTCCCACATCAACAGTTGAAGATATTGCAACAGTAGCAGCAGTAGAACATTCAGCAACAGAAGTAGCATTATCACGCTCAATGCATTTAAGACATGGTGGTTCAAATCCTTCCTGAGCGGAACTGATCTGTTCGGCGCGAAGTGACTCGTTTTCCTTTTGAAGATCTTCATGAGCCGCTCTCAATTTCTCAAGATCTTGCTTCCTTTGAAGATAATCATAGGAAAGCTTTCATGAGTTGTTGAGAGCGTTTCATGACGACTTTCAAGTTCCTCATACTTAACGTGAAGATTTTTTATGTCTTCAATTAAGGACTCAGATCGAGTCATTTCAGCGTCTAACAGATCATCGCTTTTGTCTAACAGTTTTTGAATATGTTCCATGGCTTTCTGTTGTTCAGTTGCAATTTTAGCAAGTGTTTTGTAGCTGGGTTTGAACCACAATCAGAGTCATCGTCACTAGATGTTTGATAGTGAGTAGTGCGTGTGTTTACCTTGGCACCGCGTGCCATGAAGCAGTAGGTAGGAGCGGAGTAGTCCTTGTCATTTGCATCGGTGTCGGTGATGAAGTCATTGTCTTCAGTGTTGAAGATGGACTTGGCAACGTATGCTGTAGCCAGACTTGCAACGCCAGAATCGGACTCCTCCTCAGACTCCACCTCCGCCTCCTCAGAAGCGGACTCCTCCTCTGAATCCATTTCCTTGCCAACAAACGCACGTGCCTTGCCAGATGAGCTCTTCTTGTGTGATGAAGACTTTGAGGAAGACTTGGAAGAAGACTTTGAGTATTTCTTCTTCTTGTCATCAGAGTCATATTCCTTGCTCTTCTTCTTCTTCTTGTTCTCATTGTCCCACTGCGGACACTCAGAGATGAAGTGGCCAGGTTTCTTGCACTTGTGGCATGTTTTCTTCTTGTAGTCATGAGCAGAAGCTTCATCATTCCTTGAGCTTGATCGTGAAGACTTTCTGAAGCTTTTCTTCTTGGTGAATTTTTGGAACTTCTTCACAAGCATAGCAAGTTCCTTTCCAATGTCTTCAGGATCATCAGAACTGCTGTCAGATTCTTCTTCAGATGAGGAGACAGCTTTTGCCTTCAAGGCACGAGTTCGCCCATAGTTTGGACCGTAGATATCTCTTTTCTCAGAAAGCTGAAACTCATGTGTGTTGAGCCTCTCAAGTATGTCAGACGGATCGAGTGTCTTGAAATCAGGACGTTCTTGAATCATCAGGGCTAGGGTGTCAAACGAACTGTCAAGTGATCTCAGTAGTGTCTTGACGACTTCATGCTTGGTGATCTCAGTAGCGCCGAGGGCTTGAAGCTCATTTGTGATGTCAGTGAGTCGATCAAACGTGAGCTGGACATTCTCATTGTCATTTCGCTTGAAGCGGTTGAAGAGGTTGCGAAGGACACTGATTCTCTGATCTCTCTGGGTTGAGACGCCTTCGTTGACCTTGGAGAGCCAGTCCCAGACTAGCTTAGATGTTTCCAAAGCACTCACGCGGCCATACTGTCCTTTGGTCAGATGACCACAGATGATATTCTTGGCAGTAGAGTCCAGTTGAACGAACTTCTTGACATCAGCAGCAGTGACACCTTCTCCAGCCTTGGGAACGCCGTTCTTGACGACATACCATAGGTCGACGTCAATGGCTTCAAGATGCATGCGCATCTTATTCTTCCAGTAGGGATATTCAGTTCCATCGAAGACGGGGCACGCAGCGGAGACTTTAATTATCCCTGCAGTCGACATAGCTAAAACTCCAGGTGGTTAAACCGAATCACACAGAACAAGGGAGTACCTTGCTCTGATACCAATTGAAAGTGTGCTATATCGACTAGAGGGGGGGTGAATAGGCTTTATGAAAGTCTTCAAAACGTGGAAGTTTCGAAGACAAATGATAGAAATAAACCTATTACCGTGCAGCGGAAGGTAGACTACACTAGGCAAACCATAGTCAAGTATTCAATGAAGTGAAAGCACAATGACTAATAGCAGCTAGGTAGTAAGGATCAGGTAGGAAGATATTATGAAGCCAATCTGAACAAGCAGTCACTCAGTGAAGACAAAAGATAGCGCAATCATACAATGACTTCACAAGGATCAACAGTACATAAAGGGAAGGGAAGGATGAAACCAGTGACTCGTTGAAGACAATGATTTCTTTGGACCAGTTCCAGTTGTTGTGACAACTGTACATCTGGTTAGGGCGGCTAGGTATTTAAACCTGAGGACACACAGTCCCGGACACCCAGTCCTGAACATGCAGCTCAGGACACCCAGTCCTCATCGTATTCCCCTTGAGCTAAGGTCACACAGACCTCGCCCAATCACTCTGGTAAGTCTTCAAGGTAGACTCCCAAACCTTCACAGACTTCGTTCACCGATGATCCACAATGACTCTTGGATGCTCACAACGCGACGCCTAACCGACTGGAGGATTCACAGTCCTCAAGTGTAATAAGTCTTCAGATCACACAGACAGGAAGACTTAAGTGATGCCTAACACTCTTTGGCTCTGGGTGGTTAGGGCTTTATTCTCGCAAGGAATTCTCTCTCAAAGGCTTCGAGGTGGGTTGCTCTCAAACGACAAAAGCCGTACTCTAACTCTGAGCAGCCAACCGTTTATGGTTGTAGGGGGTGGGCTATTTATAGCCACTAGGCAACCCGACCTGATTTGTCCGAAATGACCCTGGGTCACTAAGGAACTGACACGTGTTCCAACGGTCAGATTTCAACACACACGACAACTTTACTTGGGCTACAAGCAAAGCTGACTTGTCCGACTCTGGACAAGATTCGCTCTCATAGTCTTCACTCGAAGACATAGGTTTTGGTTAAGCATCACTTCAGTCATTCTGACTGGTTCTCTTGGACCCCACTTAACAGTACGGTGGTTCCTATGACTCAACAAAGAAGAAAAGAACTACGAAAGATCTAAGTCTTCGAGCTCCATAGGCTTCATGCGATGTCTTCTCTTGTCATAGTCTTCAATGTGAATATCTTCACATACCACCTTTGACATCAATGTCTTCATACATTTTTAGGGGTCATCTCTGGTAGGAAAACCGAATCAATGAGGGACTTCTACCTGTGTTATCCTGCAATTCTCACAAACACATTAGTCCATCAACTAGGTTTGTCGTCAATACTCCAAAACCAACTAGGGGTGGCACTAGATGCACTTACAAGCTCTATGTTTTCTGCCATAGATTTGGAGGCCGACTTGTGGGCCTACTAAGTTCATGTGTACACAAGGTTTATCAAAAAAGAAACTTAGTCAACAATCGACTCTACCAGCGTCAGACCGTTAGATGTCAATCTAATGGTAATCGTGCTTCTTCAATCTCTGATCTTCCTGCCCCAGCCACCCAAACCAGTGCCGTCGGAACCGCCTGCTCCCGCCTCTCATGGCCGGCTGTGTTGCCGGGCAGGCCTCAAGGCCCCATCATATACTCGCATCCCCGGCCTGTCTATCCCTCTACTCACCCACACCTCATGTTATTTTCCAGCGACGACAGCCGAACCAGTCATCCCTCGTACTCTCCACCGCGTGGGCAGCCACTGTCATGTCTTTGCCAGCTCCGTGTCGTTCCCTTCATAGGCCTCACCGTCGTCCACCGCCCTGGTGCTCTCGGCGCGGCGTGGTCAATGTGGTCAACGAATGGCATCCATCGGAAGTGGACTTTATGCGGAGAGGATGAGAGCTGGGTCCACGGCCGCACACAAGGAAATGCCTCCTTATTACGCGCAAAATAACGATTCCTCCACCTGACATCTGGGACCCACCGGAAGGGCCTCTGTATTTCGCAAAAAAAAACATTCCCTCCACTGACAAGTCGGACGCACCAACTATATCTTCGCATGCAAGGAAGTGCCTCTTTATTGCGCACAAAAAAATGCATACCCCCTGCCAGCTGGGACCCACCATAGTGGGAGGCTGACTTGTGGTCCTACTAAGTTGACGGGGATGGAGGGCTTTGTCAAGTTAGTCAAAATGAACGATTCTAGCTCCATTGACCGTACGATGTCCATCCGACGGCCTTAGTGCTTCTTCAACCTCTGGTCTTCTTGCTCCAGCCACCCAAAGTAGCGCCGGTCGTGCCGCCTGCTCCTGCCTCCCGTGGCCGGCTGTGCTACTGCAGAGGCCTCACCGCCCCCATACTACTCCCACCGCAGGCCAGGCCATCCCTCCACTCACCCACACACATTGTTATTCTGCAGCGACAACATCCTCACACCGCAACCGAATCAGTGAACCCTCGTACTCCTCTCCGTGTGGGCATCCACTGCCGCGTCTTCCCTGGCTCCGCGTCGTCCCCTTCCTAGGCCTCGCCATCGTCCACCTCCTTGGTGCTCTCGGCGCGACGTGGTCAATGTTGTCGGTGTTCTAGGAACGGGGGTTCCCAGACTTGCCTACCCGCGGCCCATGGCGTGGCTGGGCTGGCAAGTTTGTACGGCCCATCTTCATCAACAAGACATTCAAGACCCTCGCGAGGGGCCAAGCCTCGCAGGCTGGACGATGCAGGACCCTCTCAACAGCAGCCTCGCCAGGCAGGCTCACGAGGGGCAGAGATATCAGGGCAAGGCAAACCTTGCGAGGCCCTCGTGACGTGAGCCATGACGATCGAGACCAGGCGGGCGGCAGGTGGGTGCCAGCGCGTGCAGCGTCCTTGTTTCCTCTTTAGTGCTAAGGGGGCAAGCGCAGGCGCGGAGTACCGAGGCATCAAGCAAAGGTTTTCATATTGGTGCAACAAGACCAGGACCAGAAGGACGGCAAGGCGGAGGTAACCATGGAGCCCAAGACAGCGTCATCACCAGAGCCTTTTGCAGGCGAAGACCACCTTTTGTCAGGATAGCTTGTACTAGTTGTCCCCTTTCAAATTGGCTATTGTTGGCTCCCTTCCCGCTCAATATTTGGGGAGAGGACTAGGGCCTCTATAAATAGGACTAGCCACTACCGTAGAGAGAGGATCTCATCTTGGACCGGATCCACCCCACCAAGGCCACACACAAGTTCGCCAAGCAGATGAACACCTCAACCTGAGGAGGTTGTTCTTACCCTTGTACTGTTCATCATTAGCCCAATAGGCAATCCACCACCACCACACTGGAGTAGGGTATTACACCACAACGGTGGCCCGAACCAGTATAAATCTTGTGTCTTTCTGAGTTGAGAGTTCGTCGAGTTCGACTGCGAGATCTTAGAGAGCTAGGGCGTGGATCGATAGGGAGAAAACCTTCGCGCGCACCCTAGTGTTCGAACCTTAAGGGTCTGCCGGAACCCCAGATTCGACATTTGTCGCGCTAGGTAGGGGTGCGCCGAAGCCTCTGTCCATCGCTCTGCTCTCCGTTGCTTCGTCGTCTCCATGGCAGACGCACGCCGTGCTCGTGCTGAGCGCAGAGCTACCCTCAAAGCCCACGTCACTCAGATGGCTCCCGTCGGTGGGCCACCTCGCCGCTCCCTGTCGCCCGCCGCCAACGCCGCTACTGGCCCGGCGGGGAACGAGAAGCAAGCATCCTTGCTGCACCCCCTCGGTGCGGCGGGACAGCCGCACCGCCACTCCATCGCTGACCCTGACCGGTTCTTCTTCCCATGCACGTCGCCCTCCCATGGACGCACGGGCCGCCCTCCTCATGGCGCACGGGCTCCTATACTATCGCCCAGTCGACGACCTCTACAAGGATTGGCTCGACCGCGTCACCGAGCTTGTCCACGCCGCCGGAGGATCTCCTGCGCCGTCCCTCTCTCCGCGTCGCCCTCCGCCAGCTACGAGCGACGTAGCTCCATGACACGACCCGCCGTGTCCGGCACCCGCGCGCGAAGGAAGGAGCTGTCAAGAAGTCCCTCGACCGCAACAAAATGCTCCGCTGCTCCACGTGCCACCGTGTCCAGGGTCGGCTACTATGGCAAGTCCGTGCGCCACCTGTAGCGGCAGGGCCCGGACCCCGTCAAGACCAAGCTCCATGTAACGCCCTCCATGCGGCTATATCTCCCACATGTCAAAGCACGACTTAGAGGCATAACCGCATTGAAAGCAATGTCACAAGTGAGGTAATCTTCACACAACCCACGTAATACATAAGGGAAAGAGATACATAGTTGGCTTACAATCGCCACTTCACACAAATACATGAATAAAGCATTACAACATCCAAATACAATCAAGGTCCGACTACGGAACCAAAATAAAAGAAGACTACCCCAAATGCTACACAGATCCCCGATCGACCCGACTGGGCTCCACTACTGATCAAATAGAACGAAACAGCACAAAGGGCAAGATCTTCATCGAGCTCCTCCTTGAGCTTGGTTGCGTCATCTGCACAGTTCAACGGCACCTGCAACCTGGTTTTGGAAGTATCTGTGAGTTACGGGGACTCAGCAATCTCGCACCCTCGCGATCAAGACTATTTAAGCTTATGGGAAGGGTAAAAGGTATGAGGTGGAGCTGCAGCAAGCGACTAGCATATATGGTGGCTAACATACGCAAATGAGAGCAAGAAGAGAAGGCAAAGCACGGTCGAGAAACTATGATCAAGAAGTGATCCTAGAACAACCTACGTCAAGCATAACTCCAACACCGTGTTCACTTCCCGGACTCCGCCGGAAAGAGATCATCACGGTTACACACGCGGTTGATGCATTTTAATTAAGGTCAACTTCAGGTTTTCTACAACCGGACATCAACAAATTCCCATCTGCCCATAACCGCGGGCACGGCTTTCGAAAGTTCAAATCCCTACAGGTGTGTCCCAACTTAGCCCATCACAAGCTCTCACGGTCAACGAAGGATATTTCTTCTAGCAGGAAGACCCGATCAGTCTCGGAATCCCGGTTACAAGACATTTCGACAATGGTAAAACTGAACCAGCAACACCGCCCGAATGTGCCGACAAATCCCGATAGGAGCTGCACATATCTCGTTCTCAGGGCACACTCAGATGAGCTCTCCATACAACTAAAACCAAACCTCTAGTTTCCCCGAGGGGGCGCTGCACAGGACTCTAGTTCGGATCAACACTCAGAGGAGCACTGGCCCAGGGGGGTTAGAATAAAGATGACCCTTGAGTCTGAAGAACCCAAGGGAAGGTGGTAGGTTGTTAGTGCAAATGGTAAAACCAAGGTTGGGCATTGCTGGAGGAGTTTTATTCAAGGCGAACTATCAAGGGGTTCCCATCATTACCCAACCGCGTAAGGAACGCAAAATCCGAGAACATAACATTGATATGACGGAAACTAGGGCAGCAAGAGTGGAACAAAACACCAGGCATAAGGCCGAGCCTTCCACCCTTTACCAAGTATATTGATGCATTAATTAAATAAGATATATTGTGATATCCCAACAAGTAAACATGTTCCAACAAGGAACAACATCTCCATGTCCCAACAAGGAACAAACTTCAATCTTCACCTGCAACTAACAACGCTATAAGAGGGGCCGAGCAGAGCGGTAACATAGCCAATCAACGGTTTGCTAGGACAAGGTGGGTTAGAGGCTTGGTTCAACAATATAGGAGACATGATAAGCAAGTGGTAGGTATCACATCATAGGCATAACAAAAGAGCGATCAACTAGCAAGCAAAGATAGAAGTGATTTCGAGGGTATGGTCATCTTGCCTGAGATCCCGCAAGGAAGAAGAACGAGTCCATGAAGAAGACACACGGACATAGTCAAATGGGTCCTCATAGACGCGACGTTATCGGAACCAACGCGAAGAAGCAAACACCGGAAAAAGCACACAACATAGTAAACAACCACCACATAAGCATGGCATGATGCACAACCAAGTATGATGCATGTCCGGTTTAAATATGCATGGCATGGCAAAGGGCACAAACAAAACTACAAGTTAAGTGGAGCTCAATATGCAACGAGTTTCATATTGACGGAACACCACATCAATTATTTAGTTCTCTGTCATTTAGGTACCCAACAATATTAAATGTTGTTAAAACATGGCAAGAGGTGGGGCATAAAAAAACTACACCATCTAAACAATTTAAATGGGACCGGATATGACAAATAACGAATCTGGTAAATCCCCATATGCAATTATCAATTTGGTGCAACAACATTTTTTAAACATTTAAATGTTATTATCATGATGCGAATGACATGTGCAAGTTTATGCAATTTTTTATTAAAAGTTGACAAGAGCATTATGAAGCATTTGTCACCGTGGTGCAAAGGAAAGGGGTGCCACGGCAATGATAACAAAAACGGTGCCATGGCAGTGTTCCGGTTCCGGTACTCGATTGAGATACCGACACAAAGGGGAAGTGTGCGGAACATGACAAGCAAGGATGGTGGGGTGATCTCGGATACCAAGTTCCCACATGTCGTTGGCAAGGCAAAAAGAGGGGCGACATGCAAACGCGATCGTCTCATATCACATAATATGCATTCGGTCCACGGACGGTCGTGTCGATGGTTATACCTTTCGAAGCGTGCCTTATCGGAACGGATCAAGTTCGTAGAGGGAAGTAGGCGTTCTCGCGACGGCGGTAGTGGAAGTAGTTGTTCACGCAACGGTAGTTGGACTTGACGATACCGTTACACGGGTCTTCAGCAACGGTAGTAGTACCCATTTTGTAGTCGTGCACATTCCGTAGATGTTCGAGGTCACGGCAAGGATCTTGACGTCCACGGAGTCTTCGAGGGTCGACGGTAGTGGTACTCAGGTCGTCGGCAACGGTAGTCGTTCTATGCATCGGGCGTCAAGGTACTTGCCGAGGTCCTTGCCGTTCGTAGCGGTTCCGAAAACGGCGGTAGATGAACAAGATGCGTCGTCGTGGAACTTGGCAAAAATCTCAAAGAAAATGTCTGACGGTCCACGTACGGGTCTTGGCGACATTCTTGCCCATCCAAAACGAAACAAGACATAAGGGCCTCTGGTGGACAGCGGGCGAGCAGCGGCAGAAGATGTCGAGCCATAGCTGCTCATGCCCAACAATGAAACAACCAAATCGGCCATGACTTGGTGCTGGTGCAGAGCATCAGGAGGCATGGCGTTGTAGGAGAACGAGCCAGAGATGGGGGGCGGCAGCACAGGAACAGCGGCTTCCTGAGGAGCCTCGGACGACCATGGCGGTGCTGGTCGCCGGCATCAGGCTGCGTGGCCTGCGGGCAGGCAGCGAGGGCGAGGAGGCAGGGCTTTCCGGCGGACCTGCTGCACCGGCTGACGGCGACGAAGGCAGAGGTGGGGAACGGCTTGGTCGTGGCGCGAGCGGAGGGAGGAGACGCACGGAGGAGGCTCGCGGGCAGGCAGCAACCATGCTGCACAGGGCTCCGGCTTGGGGAAGGCTTGGCGCAAGGTGACGGCGCCATGGGAGGTGCGCTGTAGAGGGAGAGAGGGAGGCGCACGGGATCAAGAAGGAGAGGTCGAGGGATCGGGCAGAGGGGAGAGGTCGAGGGATCTCTCGATCCCTCTGGCGGCGCTAGGAAATGAGGAGGAGAGGGAGATGGGATCGAGCGGAGGCGGCGCTCGGGGGGAGGACAAGGGGAATCGAGGGGATGGGGTCTCCTGGCGCTAGGTTAGGATTAGATGGGCCTGGAGGCCGGCCCAGTAGGGAGGGCACCGGTTGGGCCTTAGAAGGCTGCGGGCCTGCTGGTTTTTCTCTTCCTCTCTCTCTCTTTCTCTAAAATCTCTTTTTCCATTAAAAAACAAAACAGAAAAAGAGAAAGAAAAGAAAGAGAAGTTAGGGATGGAATCTGGGCATGGGGATAATTTTCACGGACTCGTAAAAATATTCATGGTCTGAGAAAATTAGAAGTGGCAAGATCGGAAGATATGAATTCAAACTCATTTGAATTTCATCAAATGGTTTGAACTAGTGCTAGGGTTTAGAAGTGCCCAAAAATGTTGAGAATTTAGGTGGAGCTCGGGGAAGTGACGGAAGAAATTACAGGAAAAGTTTGGGGACCAAGCTTGAAGCGGAAAAGGGCATGTGATAAATTGCAAGTGTGTTATAGGTGATTTCGAAAATGGAATATTTAATATAGCTCCTTAATATCGGGAGGATATGTTATAAAGAGAATCACCAAGTGAATTCCCTCGGTTTAAATGGATCAAAGATCCATGCCATTTATTTAGTTGAGTTAAGAAAAGAAATGACATGATGGCATGATGACATGATGCAAAGCAAAAATAAAAGGGCAAGCACAAATGAAACAAAAGGCAAAACCCGGAATATATGGAAGTCTTCTCGAGCATCGATCTCGGGGCGTTACAACACTCCACCACTATGAGAGGATCTCGTCCCAAGATCTAGAATGGCACCGGAGGGAAAAACGGAAGAGAAAGAGAAGAGGTAAAACTAAGTTGCTTCTTTGACAAACGAGTGAAACCATGAACCTTGAAGAGGTTAATCCATATCGAGAAAAGAATACAACGGAGATGAATGAAGTTGAAAGCACTCCGGTAGGGAAGAGGAAACAAGGAATTACAATTCGGACAACACTTCGTTTGAAAAGAGATGAAAGACTTGATAAGGTGAAAAGAACTAGAAGAGATGACACAACACTCCGATTAGATGGATAAACACGAAAAGAGCACGATCTAAGATGATGAGAGAAAAAAGCAACATCGCAATGACTCCGGAACAAAAGAATAGAAGATAGATAATTGAAATAAAAGAATGGAGAAGAAAATGTCAACTTCTGCCACAAAAGAACTTGAAAATGTATCCTTAGGAGTAGGGTCGAACGGAGTTGTTGGAAACACAACAACGAAAAGAATAAGCTTGATATGGTCTTATAGAATACAACTCAAAATATGAGGTGACAACCTGCCACTCACGGGAAAAAGAATTGGGTTGATAAGAAGAAGGGGACGAGAAAGTATATCGCACCGGAAAGGATAAATGAAGAAGTTGGATCATTTAATATCACCATAATTAGCAACAAACCTTAGGGAAAGTTTTAGGTGAAATATAACCCAAGATAAATCGAATGATGAGGTTGATGGATTTAAAATATCTCATCCTTGACAACATGTGAATCATGAAACATGAACTCAAATTATCAAGAATGGCACAATACCACCTCCAATAATATGGTAGAAAGAATTGCACTCTGGATAGCAAGATGATGAAAGCTTGAGTTTCTTAGAAAAGAATCTCAATGAACACTTCGAGAAGGAATATAAATCCTTGATGAACCATCATGTAGAACCTTCATGAAGAACTCCGGTAATAAAAGAATTATCCAAAATAATTGAATGATGAAAAGAATAAGATTGAAGCCTCGCAATGATTTAGATAGAGATCTCCGTGATAATATAATTGAAAGAGGTTGGACTCCGCGAGAAAAGAGAAGATGAAACAAATGAAACCGAGAGTTTGAAGGGCCTCTGGAATAAGGAATTAATCTCTTGGATGAAACAAGAATAAGAATTACATTATGCTTATCCTTCACCAATTAAACTGATGACAATCAACGGATTTGGTACACTACTTTTTCTCGTATCAAGGATTAAGAGAGATATAACATAAACTTGGGAAGGTCTTCAATGAACCACCGGTAGGATTGGAACAACGAATAAATTGATAAGACAACGAAAGAAGAGGAATCTTGCACGAACCACCGGAAGAATTAAAATGAACGAAGAAAAGATAAAGAAACACCGGGAAGAATTAGCAAATAAATGAAGATGCTTGAGAGAAATTAGATCCATGAGAACAAAGAGATTACGAGCTGATTAGAGATCACTTGAACGAAGCACCGGTATGATTTGGAGAATGAGAGCTAAAAGCTGAGAATGAATACTCCCGAAATGATGGCCTTCGAAGAATCAAACTGAAAAGACTCCTGAATTACTCCGGATGGGTGAGAAAGAATTCTGACAAACGAAAACAATTATGAGAGGATGACAACAATCTCGAATGACGAATCTTGAAGAGAATGGAGCAAGGTTGAAAGAAGAATCTTCTTCGGTCTTCCAAACTGAGAATGACAATGAGAAATACCATCAGGACTTATTTAGGCACTCCGGAAGAATCAAAATGAAGAGGTTGAGCCAACGATGAAAAGAATTTGAAAGATCTTGGAGAATTATATTTGACTGATGATAATTCATTCTTATGTCAAACTTTGACAAGAAATTTGAGGATATCTCCGGGAAATAAGAGGAGTCAGGTAAGATCCTGGGAATAGACCTGTGGGTTAGGGCCCACTCAAAAGATACACCGTAGAACGATTTGAAGGAGAGATTGCACCGGTTGAATAAAAAGTCTTGAATGAGAGAACGTCCTCGAAGATATGTTTGAACGGATCTTGAATGAAAAGACGAGCCTTCAGAGATATCTTCAGCACTCCGGAACAATTGAATAGTGAGAAGTGGATGATTAAGAGGTGCACCAGCATGAGACAACATTTAAAACGAGGAAAGGAATATGATCAACAAAGCTCGAATTGAATCCACCGGAGAAGAAAAGAATGACGAATGATGAACTTGAAGCTCCGTTAGGATCTTCATGAGAATCACCGGATAAAAATATTGACGGAAAAGGATGGAGAGACTTCACAAGAGTAAACGGATACTTGATTAAGATATATGAGTCCTTGAAGAAACAAGGGTGGGAGGGTGGGAAACCAAAGGCAACTTGGAGACGAATGAAACAAACACCGTTGAGAAGAAGTGATAATTGATCTTGCGGAAGTTGAAATGATCGGATCCACTTGAAGAGAAACACACCGGTTGACAAGAAATTGAAATGACAAACTCGATGATCGAGAAGGATTAGTATTCACATCGAAGTATGAGAACACCATTTGGGGGAAGGTATGGAATCAACATTTGCCATTGAAGCAACTCGAATACCACAGCTCAAAACGAAACAAAAGATTGGCTTGCAAAATAAGCCGGAACAAACATATGATAGAGATTTTGTCCGAAGTTTTTGTGGTGGGGCCTACACGGGCTCGATCGTACAGCACCATCATGTACAAGGCAGTGCACATGACATACGAAGCGTCCCCGAGTCGGCATAGCCAAGGACTCTTTAAGACACAACGAGACTACTGTAAAACCGACCGTGAATAGGCGGACCACTAGACGTCGAACCCCAATTTCATATCATATATCCGTCGGAAAGATATCCTAAGAGCTACTTGAATTCCCACCTATGGAACTCCCGAAATTTTCCGGTTATGCAATCAGGTGTTGGGGATACAGGGGAAGCATAATATCTCACCCAAACTAATCCTACATCCAGCTGTATCCATCCTTCAACACATAACCAAGAAACCTTCGGAAATCGTCTACCTCAACCTTCGAAAAGCATCCATTATACGAGTTATGGCAATACTCCCGAACTCCCGCCCCAGTAATGGGTGGCGTCGAGGTTATCTCACCAACGAACTGCATAAAGGAGATTTTCGATGTCGGCGTACTAAACTCAGGTATTCCAGAACAGCAACAATAAAATTATGATGACAACACCTCAGAGCTCAACTCCCCGGGACACTTCCACAAAACCCCTGACAGGAGGCACCAAGACAATGTTCTCGTCACAAAACCATCGGAACGATTCCAAGATACCCGCGTGATCCTAAAATTTTTTTAGTGAAATTTGAGAAGAGAAGAGTCAAAACTCTACGTCAGGATGCCTTACCAGAGCAATGAGGAGACTGGGAAGTAAAAAAGAATTCCTAAACTCTCTGATATATAATACCTAAATGACTCAAAACATTTTTCTAGACACAACTCGGCAGCTAAAAACGATCAAGCAATGGGGCTCCTAAGCTTGGGGAAGGCTCTGATACCAACTTGTAACGCCCTCGATGCGGCTATATCTCCCACGTGTCTAAGCACGACTTAGAGGCATAACCGCATTGAAAGCAATGTCGCAAGTGAGGTAATCTTCACACAACCCATGTAATACATAAGGGACAGAGATACATAGTTGGCTTACAATCGCCACTTCACACAAATACATGAATAAAGCATTACAACATCCAAATACAATCAAGGTCCGACTACGGAACCAAAATAAAAGAAGACTACCCCAAATGATACACAGATCCCCGATCGACCCGACTGGGCTCCACTACTGATCAAATAGAACGAAACAACACAAATGGCAAGATCTTCATCGAGCTCCTCCTTGAGCTTGGTTGCGTCATCTGCACGGTTCAACGGCACCTGCAAGCTGGTTTTGGAAGTATCTATGAGTCACAGGGACTCAACAATCTCGCACCCTCGCGATCAAGACTATTTAAGCTTATGGGAAGGGTAAAAGGTATGAGGTGGAGCTGCAGCAAGCGACTAGCATATATGGTGGCTAACATACGCAAATGAGAGCGAGAAGAGAAGGCAAAGCACGATCGAGAAACTATGATCAAGAAGTGATCCTAGTACAACCTACGTCAAGCATAACTCCAACACCGTGTTCACTTCCCGGACTCCGCCGGAAAGAGACCATCACGGTTACACATGCAGTTGATGCATTTTAATTAAGGTCAACTTCAGGTTTTCTACAACCGGACATTAACAAATTCCCATCTGCCCATAACCGCGGGCACGGCTTTCGAAAGTTCAAATCCCTGCAGGGGTGTCCCAACTTAGCCCATCACAAGCTCTCACGGTCAACGAAGGATATTCCTTCTAGCGGGAAGACCCGATCAGACTCGGAATCCCGGTTACAACACATTTCGACAATGGTAAAACTAAACCAGCAACACCGCCCGAATGTGCCGACAAATCCCGATAGGAGCTGCACATATCTCGTTCTCAGGGCACACTTAGATGAGCTCTCCATACAACTAAAACCAAACCTCGAGTTTCCCCGAGGGGGCGCTGCACAGGACTCTAGTTCGGACCAACACTCAGAGGAGCACTGGCCCGGGGGTGTTAGAATAAAGATGACCCTTGAGTCTGAAGAACCCAAGGGAAGGTGGTAGGTTGTTAGTGCAAATGGTAAAACCAAGGTTGGGCATTGCTGGAGGAGTTTTATTCAAGGCGAACTGTCAAGGGGTTCCCACCATTACCCAACCGCGTAAGGAACGCAAAATCCGGAAACATAACACCGATATGACGGAAACTAGGGCGGCAAGAGTGGAACAAAACACCAGGCATAAGGCCGAGCATTCCACCCTTTACCAAGTATATAGATGCATTAATTAAATAAGATATATTGTGATATCCCAACAAGTAAACATGTTCCAACAAGGAACAACATCTCCATGTCCCAACAAGGAACAAACTTCAATCTTCACATGCAACTAACAACGCTATAAGAGGGGCTGAGCAAAGCAGTAACATAGCCAATCAACGGTTTGCTAGGACAAGGTGGGTTAGAGGCTTGGTTCAACAATATAGGAGACATGATAAGCAAGTGGTAGGTATCACAACATAGGCATAACAAAAGAGCGAGCAACTAGCAAGCAAAGATAGAAGTGATTTCGAGGGTATGGTCATCTTGCCTGAGATCCCGCAAGGAAGAAGAATGAGTCCATGAAGAAGACACACGGACATAGTCGAACGGGTCCTCACAGACGCGACGTTATCGGAACCAACCCGAAGAAGCAAACACCGGAAAAAGCACACAACATAGTAAACAACCACCACATAAGCATGGCATGATGCACAACCAAGTATGATGCATGTCCGGTTTAAATATGCATGACATGGCAAAGGGCACAAACAAAACTACAAGTTAAGTGGAGCTCAATATGCAACGAGTTGCATATTGACGGAACACCACATCAATTATTTAGTTCTCTCTTGTTTAGGTACCCACCAATATTAAATGTTGTTAAAACATGGCAAGAGGTGGGGCATAACAAAACTACACCATCTAAACTATTTAAATGGGACCGGATATGACAAATAATGAATCCGGTAAATCCCCATATGAAATTATCAATTTGGTGCAAGAACAATTTTTAAACATTTAAATGTTATTATCATGATGCGAATGACATGTCCAAGTTTATGCAATTTTTTATAAAAAGTTGACAAGAGCATTATGAAGCATTTGTCACCGTGGTGCAAATGAAAGGGGTGCCACGAGAACGATAACGAAAACGGTGCCATGGTAGCGTTCCGGTTCCGGTACTCGATTGAGATACCGACGCAAAGGGGAAGTGTGCGGAACATGACAAGCAAGGATGGTGGGGTGATCTCGGATACCGAGTTCCCACATGTCGTTGGCAAGGCAAAAAGAGGGGCGACATGCAAATGCGATCGTCTCATATCACATAATATGCATTCGGTTCACGGACAGCCGTGTCGATGGTTATACCTTTCGAAGCATGCCTTATCGAAACGGATCAAGTTCGTAGAGGGAAGTAGGCGTTCTCGCGATAGCGGTAGTGGAAGTAGTTGTTCATGCGACGGTAGTCGGACTTGACGATACCGTTACACGGGTCTTCAGCAACGGTAGTGGTACCCATTTTGTAGTCGTGCACATTCCGTAGAGGTTCGGGGTCACGGCGAGGATCTTGACGTCCACAGAGACTTCTAGGGTCGACGGTAGTGGTACTCGGGTCGTCGGCGACGGTAGTCGTTCTATGCATCGGGCGTCAAGGTACTTACCGAGGTACTTGCCGTTCTTAGCGGTTCCGAAAACGGCGGTAGATGAACCAGATACGTCGTCGTGGAACTTGGCAAGAATCTCAAAGAAAATGTCTGACGGTCCACGTACGGGTCTTGGCAACATTCTTGCCCATCCAAAATGAAACAAGACATAAGGGCCTCTGGTGGACAGCGGGCGAGCAGCGGCAGAAGATGTCGAGCCATAGCTGCTCATGCCCAACAATGAAACAACCAAATCGGCCATGACTTGGTGCTGTTGCAGAGCATCAGGAGGCAGGGCATTGCAGGACAACGGGGCCGGGGATGGGGGCGGCAGCACAGGAACGGCGGCTTCCTGGGGAGCCTCGGACGGCCATGGCGGCGCTGGTCGCCGGCATCAGGCTGCGTGGCCTGCGGGCAGGCAGCGAGGGCGAGGAGGAAGGGCTTGCCGGCGGACCTGCTGCACTGGCTGACGGTGATGAAGGCAGAGGTGGGGAACGGCTTGGTCGTGGCGCGAGCGGAGGGAGGAGACGCGCGGAGGAGGCTCGCGGGCAGGCAGCAGCCATGCTGCACAGGGCTCCGGCTTGGGGAAGGCTTGGCGCAGGGTGACGGCGCCATGGGAGGTGCGCTATAGAGGGAGAGAGGGAGGCGCACGGGATCAAGAAGGAGAGGTCGAGGGATCGGGCAGAGGGGAGAGGTCGAGGGATCTCTCGATCCCTCTGGCGGCGCTAGGAAACAAGGAGGAGAGGGAGATGGGATCGAGCGAAGGCGGCGCTCGGGGGGAGGACAAGGGGAATCGAGGGGATGGGGTCTCCTGGCGCTAGGTTAGGATTAGATGGGCCTGGAGGCCGGCCCAGTGGGGAGGGCGCCGGTTGGGCCTTAGAAGGCTGCGGGCCTGCTAGTTGTTCTCTTCCACTCTCTCTTTCTCTCAAATCTCTTTTTCCATTAAAAAAAACAAAACAGAAAAAGAGAAAGAAAAGAAAGAGAAGTTAGGGATGGAATCTGGGCATGGGGATAATTTTCACGGACTCGTAAAAATATTCATGGTCCGAGAAAATTAGAAGTGGCAAGATCGGAAGATATGAATTCAAACTCATTTGAATTTAATCAAATGGTTTGAACTAGGGCTAGGGTTTAGAAGTGCCCAGAAATGTTGAGAATTTAGGTGGAGCTCGGGGAAGTGACGGAAGAAATTACAGGAAAGTTTGGGGACCAAGCTTGAAGCGGAAAAGGGCATGTGATAAATTGCAAGTGTGTTATAGGTGATTTCGAAAATGGAATGTTTAATATAGCTGCCTAATATCGGGAGGATATGTTATAAAGAGAATCACCAAGTGAATTCCCTCGGTTTAAATGGATCAAAGATCCATGCCATTTATTTAGTTGAGTTAAGAAAAGAAATGACATGATGGCATGATGACATGATGCAAAGCAAAAATAAAAGGGCAAGCACAAATGAAACAAAAGGCGAAACCCGGAATATATGGAAGTCTTCTCGAGCATCGGTCTTGGGGCGTTACACTCCACCCCCGAGGCGGGCCCTGGTGACCATGGCTAGCTGCCGCACCTTCACCCCGAGTTGCGCAGTGTCGCCTGGCCGGGCAAGTTCAAGCCGGATCTGCCTCCTCGCTACAACCGCACCCCCGACCCCGAGGATTTCCTGCAGCTCTATGAGCTGAGCATCGAAGCGGCCAACGGCGACGAGAAATTCATGGCAAACTGGTTTCCCATGGCTCTTAAGGAAGGCGCCCGCTCCTTGCTCCTGAACCTGCCGCCGGGATCTATCTCCTCCTAGGACTAAATGCGCACCCGCTTCATCGCCAACTTCCAGGGCACTCGCACCTGCGCCGCATCAAGTAGCAACCAGGAGAGACCCTATAGAAGTACATTCAGCGCTTCAATGGTGCACAAATCAAGATCCCTAGGGTGACCAACGAGGCCATCATCTCTGCGTTCTCTGATGGTGTCTGCGGCGTCAAATGAAGGAAGAGCTCGCTATCCATGAAGAGGTGTGCACAACCCTGGAGCTGTTCAACATCGCGGCCAAGTGTGCAAGAGCTGAGGATGGGCGCCTCTCCCTCCTCGAGCTCCCTGTTGCAGACCCAGAGGAGAATAAAGCGAAGGCCAAGGATGTGAAGCGCAAGGGAGAAGCCGTGCTCGCAACGGAACTAGACACCAAGCATGGCGGAGACCAACCAGAGTCATCCAAGAGCAGCCGCCCGTTCCGCGCCTTCCATAACCTGAACACCCACAACACTAGCGACTGTCAAGAGCTCCGAGCCATTCATGAAGGATGCTTCGGTCGACGCCCCGAGCGCAGCTACCGGGGCTACGGCCGAGGAGGAGGACATGGCGGCGGACGCTGGGACGACCGTGGCCCATGTCAGGAGTGGCGCGACCGGCCTCATGAGGACCGCTGGCAAGATCACCTTCGTGAGGGCGCCTGGTGAAATCATCCTCGTGAGGAACGCCCTCAAGGCAATGCTGGACTTCCTCCACTGCCGCCACTGCCAAGAAGGAACGACGAGCACCATCAGGATGAGGGGGCAGGGGGCTTCCAGGAACCACCTGCCATCGCCTGCATCTTGGGCGGAGCCCAGGCCCCAGCCTCGCAGCATATCTTCAAGCAGTTTGCTCATCAAGTGAATGCAGTCCTCCCCAAGCTCGAAGCCACACGCCCGCTCAGATGGTCCCAGTGCCCCATCACGTTCAGCTCGGCAGATCAGCTCAAATGCGCAGCTACCTTTGGCACCCTCCCGATGCTTTGCTCCCCAGTCATCAGCAACGCGCAAGTTACCAAGACCCTCATCGATGGCGGTGCAGGGCTCACCGTCCTAGCCATCGATAAATTCGACAGCCTCCAAGTGTCGTATGACCAGCTTCAACCTACCAAGCCTTTCATAGGAGTGACCGATGGTTCCACCACACCGATAGGGCACGCGCAACAACTACCACACCAAGCTCATCGACTTCGACGCCGCGCACATCCTCCTGTCGCACAGCGCTCATCGACTCCGACGTCGCTCCCTCCTCCCTGCGGTCGGCTGTGCTACCGCGCAGGCCTCACCGCCCCATCGTACTCCCATCGCTGGCCTAGCCATCCCTCTACTCACTCGCACCTGCTGTTATTCTCCAGCGACGGCAGACGAACCAGTAAACCCTCGTACAGTCGTACTCCCCTCTGCATGGGAAACAACTGCCAAGTCTTCCCTGCCTCCGCGTCATTCCCTTCCTAGGCCTCGCCGTCGTCCACCGCCCTGGTGCTCTCGGCACGGCCTGGTCAACATGGTCAACGACCGACATGCATTTGAAGTGGACTGTACGTGGAGAGGCTGACAGCTAGGTCCATGGCCGCATGCAAGGAAATGCCTCCTTATTACACGCAAAATAATGATTCCTCCACCTGACATCTGGGACCCAACGAAAGTGCCTCTGTATTTCGCGAAAAAAACGTTACCGCCGATGACAGCTTGGAGCCACCAGCTATATCTTCGCACGCAAGGAAGTGCCTCCTTATTACAAACAAAAAAAATGAATACTCCCCCTGCTAGCTGGGACCCAGTATAGTGGCAGGCTGACTTGTGGGCCTACTAAGTTGATGGAGACGGAGGGCTTTGTCAACTTAGTCAATATGCACGTTCTAGATCCACTTACCGTACGATGTCCATCCAACGGCCGTAGTTCTTCTTCAACCTCTAGTCTTCTTGCTCCAGCCGCCCAAACCAGCACTGGTCGTGCCTCGTGCTCCTGCCTCCCGTGGCCGGCTGCGATGCGGCGGAGGCCTCACCACCCCCTACTACTCCCACCGCTGGCCAGACCATCCCTCTACTCACCCACACCTCTTGTTATTCTGCAGCAACGACAGTGTCAAACCGCAGCGAACCAAAGAACCCTCATACTCCTCTACGCATGGGCATCCACTATCGCGTCTTCCCTGGATCCGCATCGTCCCCTTCCTAGGCATCGCCGCCGTCCACTCGCCTGGTGCTCTCGACACGGCGTGGTCAACGTGGTCAATGAACGGCTTCCATCGGAAGTGGACTGTATGTGTAGAGGCTGACAGCTGGGTCCACAGCCGCAGCAAGGAAGTGCCTCCTTATTATGCGCAAAATAAATATTCCTCTACCTGACAGCGGGGACCCACCAGACGGGACACCGTATTTCGCGAAAAAAACGTTCCCCCTAACAGCTGGGACCCACCAGCTACATCTTCGCATGCAAGGAAGTGCGTCCGGGCAAAAAAACGATTCACCCCCCTGACTGCTGGGACCCACCAGCTACATCTTCGCACGCAATGAAGTGCCTGACAGTCGGGACCCACCTTTTCGAACCGTATGTAGCGTTATCATTCTGGTCGCAAACATGTACGCACATACTGGTTGATGTAGAGGCGCGCACGTGTTGTAGCAGAGGCGCGCACATAGCATGTACACATACGTACAACGGCCAGGGTGCAAGAAAGTAAATATGGCCACGCACATACATACGGGCAGGGTCTCAAACGCCTACTCGCGTGTATGTACGGCCAGGGCTCGTGTACATGGCTGGGTCGGAATGGAGAAACAGCGTCGTCGTCGTGTTCATGGGGAGCCAACCGGCTGGGTCGAAACGGAATGCGTCGTCGTGTCTATCGGGAGGGCTTGGATGAAACGGCCGATGGAAACGATGCCTAGCGTACCGCAGAACGGAGGAAACGGCCTTGTGTTCGACCGGCCACGTTCTAAACGGGATCCTGTTCATCGGGAGGGGTCTGGCATACCGCAAAACGGAGGAAATGGACCTCCTATGGTTGAAATGGGGGCCCTGTCGATCGGGAGGGGTGTGGCGTACCGCAAAACGGAGGAAACAGACTTGTGTTGGAGCGCTACGGTCGAAACGGGGGTCCTATTCATCGGGAGGGGTGTGGCGTACCGCAAAACGGGACTCCACGAGATACTGTTCATCTCCACCATCGACCCCGCCAGCCTCCACGGGCTACTGTTCATCCACCGTCGACCACCTCTGGCCTCCACCTACGACTGTTCATCCATGGCTCCTGTGCATCCAGCCTCCAACGACGCTACTCAACCGGCTATTGTTCAACCAGCCCTCTCCACAGGCTCCTGTTCAACCACCCCTCCTTGGGCTACTGTTCATCCAGCCCTCCACCATCTACTGTTCATCCTGCCCTCCATGGGGTGGTCCTGTTCATCCTGCCCTCCACGGGGTCCTGTTCATCCAGCCCCAACCGGCTTGATCGATCGAGGTCCTGTTCATCGAGAGGCAACACCACGGGGTCCTGTTCATCCACCCCCATCGGGAACTGTTCATCCAAACCTCCCCAGCACGCTCACTGTTCATCCAGAGGCAGCATCGATCGGCTTCAGTTAGCAGCAGTAGCGAAGGAATCGCTCGATTAGGTTCAATAACGGAGTAGCTTGAAGTGTGATCCCTCGGGTTCAGTTAGAGGCCAACGCATCGCTCGGGTTCAGTTAGAGCCCAACGCCTCGCACCCATGCACGTGCGTGTACTTGAGAAACGTGCATCGCTTGGCCCCAACCACCCACCGTAACCGGGAACACTCCGATATTTTCCTCGCCCTCACTTCTACCACGGTTTTTTCCGTCATGGAAGGCCCAAAGAATGTCATGCAGCTGCGTCTCCGGCCTGCCCAGGACGAAAAGCCCATTTTCTGTCATGATTTTTTGTCATAGAAGTAGGACCCCACCGCATCTATGATGATACCGGGTTTTTTCACAATTATCGTCATAGAAGTGTCATAAGTATGACAGAAAAAAAATTCGTTTGGCCCAAAATGTCACGGATGTGTCTTTTTTTGTAGTGGATATCATCATGACTATGCGCATTTCTATCAATTGCTCGACATTAATGTGTTTACCCACTGTAGTATTTGCCTTCAGGAGAGAAGCCTCTAGTGAAACATATGTCCCCGGGTCTATTTTCCATCATATTATTTTCCGATCTACTATTTTGGAATTTTTCATTTTCAGATCTATAAACCAAAAAACCCAAAATATTTTATCTTTTGTTAGTTCTATCTATCTCTATAAGATCTCACCGTGAAGGGATTGACAACCCCTTTATCGCGTTGGGTGCAAATGTTTGATTGTTTGTGCAGGTGCATCTATTGGGGACTTGTGTGTTTCTCCTGCTGGATTGATACATTGGTTCTTAACTGAGGGAAATACTTATCTCTATAGTGCTGCATCACCCTTTCCTCTTCAAGGGAAAAACCAACGCGAGCTCAAGAAGTAGTAGTCTTGTGGTGAGAGATTGTTTCTCTACCATCTCCATGCTAGCCAAGTTTTTGCAGCTCCCTCCATCTATGATGACGCAAATAGAATGTTACTTCACAACTCCCTTTGTATGGAACAAATTATGCCTTTGATTTTGCTCAACTTGTGTGACCTTCACACTCAAAACACGTTGAGCAACTAAACTTTCATTCCTATCTGCATCTTTAGGAGCCATGTATTGCCTCTCATGATCAGAATCATCTCCACTGTGTTCTTCACTTGTAATAAGAGCCAAAGTCTCCTCAACATAGTCACTAGCGGACTCATACCCACCAACCTCAGTAGCAATCATAACACGCGGAGATTGGTATTCTCTCAAAAAATGACCTCTACCCTTACAATGATGACAAATAATATCATGTCTGTGCCCTATTGATGCCATGGATAAAGAGCTCTATGCAAGCCCGATAGGTGTGCTCTTGGCAGATAGTGGTGGTAGTGCCTGCTTTCTTGTATCACGGCTGGAGGTGGCACCTGAGGGAGGTGTCAGTGTACAAAATGTGTGGAATTAGAAGATGCATGTGGTGTCCATGATGAAGGTCGACCCGCGGAAAATTTAGTTCGCGCTAATGCCTATCGATCCTGCACTTCACGTTCAGCTTTGCAAGCAAGTTGGAATAAACGAGTGATATTATTATACTCCTTATACTCTAAAATGGTCTGAATCCCCCTATTTAATCCACCCATAAAATATGCAAGCACAACTTCATTATCCTCAACAATACCACATCTAATCATGCTAGTTTGTAATTCCTGATAATACTCCTCTATACAATTTTTTCCTATTCTCAAACGCTGCAGTTTTTGAATTAATTCACGTTGATAATATGGTGGAACCCAACGAGTATGCATAACAGTTTCAAAGTAGCCCAAGTAGTAGGGATATTATCATAATATAATATTCAATGTTCAGACCACCAAACAAAAGCAAAACTAGCGAATTCACAAATAACAGCAGCAACATGTCTATCCTCAGGATATTGTAAGAATGTAAAACATTGTTCAGTTTCTAACTCCCAAGTAAGATATACATCAGGAATGTATCTACCCTCAAATGGTGGAATATTCAATTTTAGTTTAGGAATATGGTCATAATCTCGTACCATAGGTGGTGTTGCAGCCCTACCGTTGCGATTAAATGCATGAGGACGATGTGGTGGTGGTGCTGGTGCTGGTGGTTGCACGTAATTGTGATTTTGATCAACCTCATCCTCGAGATAGCCCCCCTCTGCAGTAGCAACAAGAGCTACAGAAGCATCAACAGAAGTAGCAGCAGCACCCAAAGTTTGTCCTAGCTCAAGAGGAACATGCTGCGCTCGCCCTGCTGGACCATGACATGGATGTGGTTGTTGATGTTGTTGCAATGGTGTAGCAGATGCAGGTGGGGTTGTGGAAGACGCGTGAGTACTTCATCGAACTTAGCATACACCTTGGTGTCAATTGTCTTCGCAATGTCATCAATCCTCTCAAGTGCCTTTCCAAAGCTGGCCATCACGTCTTCCACCTATTGACTCAACATTTTTTGAAATTTATCATGAAGCTCCTTCTTCGTCATGTTCTCCCAGTCAGTCTCGTCGGCTTGTGGTCCCTCCATCGTTAGCAGCAATAGAAATACACAATTATATGATCCTATAGACTACTAGAAACTGGCGGGGTGAATAAATCAGTCAAGCAAATCTCAAATTTGTACCAGTTCTTAGTCAAAACTCTAAAAACTTGGACAAAGCGATTGCCAGGTGGTGTCAAACGCATGATATAGATGTATGTGTAGCTGGGAAGGCTTATGGTACGACAGCAAAAATGTCAGCAATAATCATTTCAGAGATGCAAAGTTGAATAAACGCTCAACCACAGTACTATGTCGGTCCTAGGCTAGACCATACTAGAGACGCGAGCCTAGAACACTAACAAAAGCACAACGCGGCACGTAAACAAGGGAAAAGCACACTCCGAATTTTTTCTCGCACTTTTTTGCACTATTTTTTTGTGCTCTTTTTTGCACAAAATGACTATAATGGCGAGTGTCTCAAAACTCTTCCGAACTCAAAATAACAGGATAGACACGACATTTTTCACTACTTTTTTGGAAATCACTATGATGGCACGTGTCTCAAAAGACTCTAAAAAGCCTAAAAACAAGATGGGGAAAAATATTTTCACCTGCTGAAATTTTGGCCTAAAAACTGCCCTGGGGTCTCCAGGCAAGGAAACACGAATTGGAAAATAGAGGGATCTCGAAATAAAACCTAATATGAAAAGAACTCGGATTGGGTATGGTATAGGACGGTGATATATGTGGACTTAGGTTGGTGGCATGGTATATATGGACTTGGATTGGTGGCGTATATATGGTGGTATATGTCGACACAAATTGATGGCGTATATGTGGTATATGTGGACTCAGATTGTTGGCGGAGATATGGTGGTATTGGGCAATAGTGATGGATCTGGGTAGGTGGTGATATATGGTAGCGATGACGAAGGTGCGGCGGTGGCGTGAAGACCTGTGACCAGAACTCGAAACTCTAAAGGAACTAGACGCTAAGACCAGCAACTCGACACGACGATGCAACCAAAAATTAAACAAAGAAAAACTCTAAAAAGATTATGCAAAGGCTCAGATTGGTTCGAATATGATGAACTAACCCTAATTTTTTTGTCTTTTTCGTGGACTATAGCTATGAAAACAGACTTGATCTAAACTATAGAAAAAATGTAAAGTCTCATCGAGCAACCTGGAAATCTGATACCACTTGATAGAGGTGAAGGTGTCCCGTTGTTCCGATGAGATAGCTATCTATTTTGTGGGAGTCGACTTTGACGATCCGACTACGAACGTGCGAAGACGTCGTGCCTTAGCAATCACTAAACGAACTTCTGAGGGGTTATTGACCACGCCGGAGCACGATCAACCTGACCACGAGGGTCCATTTCCTGCGAGAAAATGAAGAACCAGCAAGAAACTGACATTGCAATCTGGATATTGTGAATATAAGAGGAAACCTTTTATTGATGAAAGTGTGGTTCTATGACGTCTTGGTCTGGTCATTGAACACAAATGAAGTGCGTGAAGTTGTAGGTATGGCGAACTTTTAATATAAACAAAACCCAAAGTCTAAATGATGCCCTAAGGGATGTATATATGTAGGAGTAGGGGGGAATTTCATGACCCCTTGTAGGAGGGTCTGGAGCCAACTCTAACTTTGTTTCCCCACACATCCGAACTCTAAAAACAGCCTATACTTAAGTATTTCAAAATTACATGGGCCTGGCCCAAAAATAAGGTGGCGCAGCACCTAAAATAAGCTATGGACGAAAATTATGAAAGGGCATATTGTATATTTTGTCCATGTCCTTGTAGGTCATCAGAAAGGCTTAAAAGTGCTCAAATATGCACTGGAAACGCCATTCTCAATCCCTTCATGCGTGCCTTCATCTCCATGCTTGATCCCGCTCAAGTGTTTGTAACGCCCCGTATGTAACTTGCTATATTTGTACTCCGACTCTTGCCATTTTCGGATCTAAGTTATGAGATTCCCTTCGTGGTTGGGTTTTGTCTTCGTTTTGCATTTTGTCCATGTCATGCATTCCATATCATGTAATCATGTGCATCGCATTTGCATTCGTGTTCGTCTCATGCATCCGAGCATTTTCCCCGTTGTCCATTTCGCAATCCGACACTCCTACGTGCACCGGCGTGCCCCTTTTGTCTCTTTTCGTGAGTGGGTGTTGAACATTCTTGGAATGGACCGAGATTTTCCAAGCGACATTGGTACACCACCGGTAGACCGCCTGTCAAATTTCGTGCCATTTGGAGTCCGTTTGATGCTCCAACGGTTAATCGGGTAACCGGAAAGGCCTCTTGTGTGTTGCAGCCCAACACCCCTCCAAAATGGCCCAATAACCCTTGCAAACCACTTCCATGTCCTCCGCCGTCGGATCACGATCGCGTGGTCGAAAACTACACTCCATTTGGACACTCCTACCTCCTCCTACCTATAAGTATGTGCCCCTCCCAGATTTTTCGTGCAGTCTAACCCTAGCTCCACCCTCCACCACCGCCGGACACGTCTTCCACCGCCGCCCGACCAATCGGGGCACACCAAGTGGTGCCGCGCCCACTTCCCCGCCGAAGCCCACTGGGCCCGCCTCCGGCCCCCGCGGCCCGTTGGCCTCGCCCCGCCGCCCGCGCCCCCGCGCGAGGAGCTGCGCCACCCCGCGCCTTCCTCTGCTGCCCGCGCCGCGCCTACGCCGCCTCGCCGCCGGCCTAGCCGTGTGCCACCATGCGCCGCTCCCCGCCGCCCGCACCGCGCCTTCCTCCGCCGACCCTGTCTTCGGCCGGATCTGGCGAGGAGCCGGTTGGTTCCACTCCGGCGACCACCGCCTCCCTCTTCTCCGGCAAGTCCGGCGACGAACCCCAGCAATCTTCGTAATCCGTGCCAAGAACAAACATAGATCTGGACCCGTAGGTTGACTTGATTTTTCGTCTTAGTCATTTTCTGCATTATTTTGTGCCCCTGTTCATTGCATCATAACTTCATGACCACAGCTCTGTTTCATGCGCATGATATATCGAAATGTTCATCATGATGTGCTCTTCATTTTTTCCATTGTGGCTTGCTTGTTTGAGTCCATATGGATGCCCAAATCACTGATGTAAGAGTACTATAAAATGTTAGCTCCTGTTACTTAGCAGATTATGATGATTTGTCATTTTTGTCACATTTGTTGTGTGCATCATATGGTCATGTGCTCTACAGGTGTTCTGATCTATGACATGCCATCTTTACAGGGGTGCTTGCCATGTATTTTTGTGATCAATGTGGCAACTAGCACAAGCATGCAATATAGCCTTTGGGATATTGCTGATTTCAGGGACTTAGGATTTTGCTAAGTTCTTGGTCTGCTGTTATTTTTATGCCATGTATACTAGATGCTACAGTGAGATACATGTTGTTTTGAGTTGCTTCAGTAAGGATGATTTGGACATATCGCTATGCTCTATCCATCCATGCCCCTGTTTGCAATTATGGAGTGACCTAGCATGACTTTACATGTTAATAAATTTTGCCATGGTTGTTGTAGTTGATCCATGCACGATATGAACTTTCTCTTGCCATGGTTAGCTTCATGAACATGTATTCTTGCTGATGCTATGCTTATCTTATCATGCAATGCCTTATGGTGAGTGAATCGAGCATGCAAAGATGCCTTCATAACTCTGTTTATGCCATGCTTTGTTTTTCTGCTAAAGAAACTTGCTATGTTTACATGGGTTCCATCATAGCTTCTGTGCCTGTTTGGCTCATGTTTAGTAAGGGACTTTTGTTCTATGCATTTATTAGTTTCATGCCATGCCTTTGTTTGCTATGATATGTTCCTGTAGCATGTTGTTTGCTTGCTCTTTACATGGCTTCCTGAGGTTAATTTTTGGCATGTTAGTTTTTCCAGTAAGTCTATGAAGCTGATATCATTTACACTTTTGCCATGCTTGTTTGAACCTGTTTAGCCATAACTCAGTGTTCATGTTTTGTCAAGCATCTAGAGTAGATCACTGCCATGTGCCTTGTTGTTATGTTGGAGTGCACTAGCTTAGTTTCTTGTCACATTATAGATGGCATCATGATGTTAATCGCAGAGTTGTGCCATTCTTGTTTTGCTTGCCTTTTGCAAACCATGCAACCGATTCCGGTGATCTTTATATCGATATAGACCGAAATCAACTCACCTTTCCAGCGGTTTTTCCAAGTTGATGCCTTGATCATTCTTTTCCTTCCGGAGCACGCATATGCATTGCATATCACATCCCGCATGTCATGCCATGTTTTGCATCATGTTGTTTGTGCATTCCACCATGATTGATTGTTGGCTATTTGCTTGTGTTCTTGCTTTGGCTAGAGCCGAGAGACGAGTATGTGATCGAGGAACCTGTTCAGTACGCTTACGAGGATCAAGCTTTCGTCAACTCTGAGAACTTTGCAGGCAAGATGACCATACCCTCGAAATCACTTCTATCTTTGCTTGCTAGTTGTTCGCTCTATTGCTATGTCGTGATACATACCACTTGCTATATCATGCCTCCCATATTCCCATGTCAAGCCTCTAACCCACCTTTTCCTACAAAACCGTTGTTTGGCTATGTTACCACTTTTCTCAGCCCCTCTTATAGCGTTGCTAGTTGCAGGTGAAGTTGAAGTTTGTTCCTTGTTGTAACATGAATATTGTTGGGTTATCATTATTATATCTTTTTTACATTAATGCATCTATATACTTTGTAAAGGGTGGAAGGCTCGTCCTTATGCCTGTTGTTTTGTTCCACTCTTGCCGCCCTAGTTTCCATCATATCGGTGTTATGTTCCTTGATTTTGCATTCCTTACACGGTTGGGTGATAATGGGAACCCCTTGACAGTTCGCCTTGAATAGAACTCCTCCAGCAAGGCCCAACCTTGGTTTTACCATTTGCCACCTAAGCCTTTTCCCTTGGGTTCCATGGACTCAAGGGTCATCTTTATTTTAAACCCCCAGGCCAGTGCTCCTCTGAGTGTTGGTCCAAACTAGAGCACCGTGCGGGACCGTCCCTAAGCAACTTGGGTTATGTTGGTTCCTGTACGCTTAGCTTATCCGGTGTCCCCTGAGAACGAGATATGTGCAGGTCCTATCGGGATTTGTTAGCACAGCGGGTGGTCTTGCTGGTCTTGTTTTACCATTGTCGAAATGTCTTGTAACCGGGATTCCGTGTTTGATCGGGTCTTCCTGGGAGACGGAATATCCTTCATTGACCGTGAGAGCTTGTCATGGCCTAAGTTGGGACACCCCTTCAGGGTGTTGAACTTTCGAATGTCGTGCCCGTGGTTATGGGAAGATGGGAATTTGTTAATATCCGGGTGTAGAAAACTTGACACTTAACTTAATTAAAATGAATCAACCGCGTGTGTAGCCATGATGGTCTCTTTTCGGCGGAGTCCGGGATGAGAACACGGTCTCGTGTTATGCTTGAACGTAAGTAGCTTCAGGATCACTTCTTGATCACTATTAGCTTCTCGACTGTGCTTTGCTTCTCTTCTCGGTCTCTTTTGCGTAAGTTAGCGACCATATATGCTAGTGCTTGCTGCAGCTCCACCTCATTACCCCTTTCCTTCCTTTAAGCTTAAATAGTCCTGATCGCGAGGGTGTGAGATTGCTGAGTCCCCATGACTCACAGATACTTCCAACAGATGCAGGTGCCGATGATGCCAGTGCAGGGGACGCTACCGAACCCAAGTGGGAGTTCGACGAGGATTCGGGTCGTTACTATGTTTCTCTTCCGGATAATCAGTAGAGGAGCCCAGTTGGGGTGATCGGGGATCTAGCATTTGGGGTTGTCTTTCTTTATTTTGGTTCTGTAGTCGGACCTTGATTGTATTCTGGATGATGTATGATATATTTATGTATTGTGTGAAGTGGAGATTGTAAGCCAACTCTTTAGCCCTTTCTTATTCAGTACATGGGATGTGTAAAGATTACCCCTCTTGCGACATACCTACCATGCGGTTATGCCTCTAAGTCATGCCCCGACACATGGGAGATATAGCCACATCGTGGGTGTTACAAGTTGGTAATCACAGCCTTCCCCAACTTAGGAGCCCCCTACATGATCGAATCACTGATGTTGTTGAGTGTAGAAGAAATTTTTTTGAGTCTTAGGATTATATATATTGGAGAGTAGGATTCTTTTTACTCCCCAGTCCATTCGTCGCTCTCGTGAGGCCTGCTGACGTAGAGTTTTGACTCTTCTCTCCTCAAATTTCACGATTTTTTTAGGATCACGCGGGTATCTTGGAATCGTTCCGATGGTTTTGTGACGAGAACATTGTTCTTGGTGCCTCTTGACATTTAGGGGTTGTGGCAGTGTCCCCGGGAGTTGAGCTCTGAGGTGTTGTCATCACAATTTTATCGTTGCAGTTCTAGAATACCTGAGTTCGCTGACATCGAAAATCGCTTTTATGCAGTTGTTGGTGAGATAACCTCGATGCCACCCAGTACTGGGGAGGGAGTTCGGGAGTATTGCCATAACTCGTATAATGGATGCTTTTCAAAGGTTGAGGTAAATGATTTCCGAAGGTTTCTTGGTTATGTCTTGAAGGATGGATACAACTGGATGTAGGATTTGCTAGTTTTGGGTGAGATATTATGCTTCCCCTGTATCCCCAACACCTGATTGCATAACCAGAAAGTTTCGGGAGTTTTATAGGTAGGAATTCATGTAGCTCTAGTATTTCTTCCCGCAGATATTTGGTTTGTGATTGGGTAAAGCTTACCAATTATTTGTTCATATTCGTACCTTGTTGCTTTATTCATATACATTTTATCTAAGTGGCTTATCAAATTTATGGAAGTGTGATGATTTACTTTGGAATTCATTCATTCATTCTTGTTTGAATGTTAAGGCTATATGTTGTAATTTCGATCCATTGATTCAGCTTGAATATGTGTCTTTCAAGATGCTAACTGATGTCAACCTCTTCAGGATGGCTCCTCCAACGCGTCAGAATCCGGAACCTCCGCCACCACCTCCACCTCCGGAGGCTTGGCAAGGTGTCATGGCAGCCACCAACGCCAACACTCAGATGCTTTTGCAACTCTTGCAGGAGCGCAACCAAGGGCAAGGCAACCATGGAAATCAAGGCCAAGGCAACAATCAACCTTAGATTGCTACCCTCAATCAGTTCCTCGCAAACCAGCCGAAGTTCTTCAGTAACTATGTTGAGACCACAGACGCCGACGACCGGCTCGTGGATATCTGCAAACATTTCGAGTGTAGCAATGTCAGGCCTAAGGACTTTGTCATGTTTGCTTCGTTTCAACTCAAAGACCAAGCTGCTGAGTGGTATCGACAATACAAAGATTCCAGAGGAGGTCTTGTGATTACCTGAGATGATTTCTGCCGAGACTTCAAAGCTCACCACATTCCACAAAGTGTTGCTGAGAGTAAGCGCGAGGAGTTCCACAATCTCAAGCAAGGCAGCATGTCTGTTTACCAATACAATATCCTGTTTTAGAGGCTTGCTCACTTCGCTAAACAAGACGTCCCTGATGAAAAGAGCAAGATTTATGAATTCAGAGGTGGCCTCAGAGAAGATCTGCAATTAGCTCTCGTGCGTTTTGAGCCGACCAAGTACGATGAATTCTACAACATGGCACTAAAGCAAGAAGTTGCTCAGCTCAAGTGTGATGCATTTAAGAAGAGAGTCAGGGATGCAACTCCATGTTCTTCTTCAACTCAAGTGGCAACTAAGCAGCAGAAGTTCCAGTTGCCTCCTCCTCCTACATTTCGTCAGCCCTACCAGCAGAAGAGTAATGGTGGCAATGGATCTTCCCACCCACCCAACCCAGGCTATCAGAGCAAAGCGCAGTCTCATGCTCCAAGGTCAAGTGCTCCTTATCATCGTCCGCTCTCAGTGGTTACTTGCAACAAGTGTCAGCAGAAAGGGCACTATGCAAACAAATGCTTCAACCAAAGGCGCCTTCCGCCGCATCCTCCTGTGAGATCTGCCAGCAATGCAGTGGTCAAGCATAATCCCAAGCATGCCAAGGTCAACATGATGAATGCAGCTCAGGTAGAGGATTCTTCAGAAGTGATCATGGGTAACTTTCCAGTTAACTCTATTCCTGCAAAAGTTCTTTTTGACACTGGTGCATCGCATTGTTTCATGTCAAGATCATTTGTTTCAAACCATGACTTCATTTCGGAAATGTTGGGTAAACCCATGGGAGTGGTTTCTCCGGGCAAGTCTATGAGGGCTACCACGATGATGCTGGATGTTTCCATCAAGATGGGTGACTATAAGTTTCTCTCTTCTCCAATGGTCCTTGGTGACTCAGATATTGATCTAATTCTCGGCACGGACTGGCTTTCTTAGCACAAGGCTCAGCCTGATTGTGCTGCCAGGCAGATTTAATTGACACACTCGTTTGAGGATGTGATCATCTATGCCGGTCGTGATGATACTATTCGACTGTTTTCTCTCGATGAGAAGGGCGAGTTGAATGCCATCTCTCATGTTCCAGTCGTTTGTGAATATCAAGAGGTCTTTCCAGAAGAGATTCCAGGAATGCCTCCTCACCGGCCAGTTGAATTCGTCATCGATCATGAGCCTGGCACGGAACCTGTTTGCAAACATCCTTACAAGCTTGGACCAGAAGAGTTGAGGGAGTTGAAGAAACAACTCGACGAACAAGAGCGTATGGGTTTGATCAGACCGAGTTCATCTCAATGGGGTTGTGGTGTTCTTTTTGTCAAGAAGAAGGATGGAACGGAACGACTCTGCATCGACTACCGTCCATTGAACAAGAAGACAATAAAGAATAAGTATCCACTTCCCAACATCAATGAGCTTTTCGAGCAACTTAAGGCTGCCCAAGTATTCTCCAAGCTTGACCTCCGTATGGGTTATCATCAGATTCGCATTCGTGAACAAGATATCCCCAAGACAGCATTCAGAACAAGCTATGGTTCTTATGAATATACTGTCATCACTACTAGGAAAAGGCGTACTAGTGGCACACCTGTTTTGCCTACTAATGGGGCACTACAGGTGCGCCACTAGTATCACGCCATTAGTATCTGGTATACTAATGGCGCACCATGCAGTGCGCCATTAGTATGCCTCCCAGGGTGCAATATTTTACCCATGTGCTTTAGCATACTAATGGTGCACTAGTGGATGATGCGCCATTAGAGTCCTTTTTGCAGTGCGCCATTAGTGTGCTGAGTGGTGCGCCACTAGTATGAATTAGGGATTTTTTTCCTTTTCTGATATTCTCACAGGTTACAAAACATATTACTGCACATAATATAGAGAGCACATCATATAAACAACAGATATATCGAATACAATAGAAGATTAGTCTTCGAATACAATTCATCATATTAGTCTCCGAATTTAAAATACCGAACAAAGTTAGAACATTACAAGTCTCGAAACCGCGAGTAGCGAGTTTGTCTTCACATGACAAGTCGATATTGATCATCTAAACTACCATCACATAGAAGAGAGCTGCGGTCATCATGATGAGCATCATCGCGATGAAAGTGGTCTTCATCTGGTTCCTCCTCCGCTCCCTCCTCTCTCCCGCTAGATAGCGCGCGTATCTAACTTCCGCCTCCGCCCTAGTGGTGTACCCTTTGTAAATGTTACCGCTGAAACGGTGAACCTGTCTCTGACACTCCACCCAGTCGTCGTAGACTCCAGGAACATTACCCTTGTACACGACATACGATGGCATCTCTATGGACTAGCCAAATAAAAGGTTAGTAACAATTGACAGACAATACATAAGCAATATATAAGTATGCAACAATAGGATCGGAAGAGAAAAGCAACACATTAATAGCACGATTCATGGTCGTACTAATAAATAACATCGATTGCATATAAGTTGAACGACTGTCCAAACCAAAGAGACATACAAGTTCATTAAAGTTTAATTACAACATGAGCCAATCGATGTTTCTGAACTACACATAGCATCACTACTTTCGACTCGACTTAGGGACCGGAGCATGGATGAAGCTGCCGTCTCTCCTGATGGTCATGAAATTGCGGGCGTTGTTATCCTGCATTTGTAGCATTGTGTCTATCTAACTGTTGGACGGTTGATATCTGAGGTAGAACTGCCCCGAGGTACGAAGGACATCTTGATGGATGATTTCCACAAACTCCGACTGGATGTGAAAGAATTCTTGTATGATGTCCGCATCCTGGATTACCGACAATCTTGCGGCCCAATCTTTGAGATTATTTGGTAGCAGATGGTGATTATGGTCCCGTACGATCGCCCGCATGTGTGGATGGCGTAGTATGAATCCTTATGACCGACAGGCAGCTGCTTGATGAAGGGGTAGACTATCACGATGTCCGGGGTCTTGTCTCTAATGATCCGCATCTCCATACTCAGCAAAAATAGTCGAACGATGGTGTAGTGCAGCGGATGAAGGTTAAACATAGCAAAGATGTCATCAAACCGCAGGACGATCGTACCCCCGATGGCGTTATCCACAAAGCCCTTGCCCTGTGGCACCTTGGCCACGAAAACCGGGTATGCCACATCATTCTTGGAGAGACGCTGCTTCTCCAAAGAAAGAACACTGTCATGCAGACTCCGCATAGCACCGGTTGCAGCATTGAGCAGATTAGTCGGTAGCATCGGCCTACCCACCACATGCACCCTCCTCGAGATATCATTAGGTGAAGGTGGACCGTCCTGAGCACGGATCGTACTCGGTGCCGGCTGGCTGGCACTCTTGTTACTCTTTCTTTTCCATCCCTTCTTATTCTTCTG
The DNA here is from genome assembly GCF_018294505.1 of Triticum aestivum. Taxonomy (NCBI): domain Eukaryota; kingdom Viridiplantae; phylum Streptophyta; class Magnoliopsida; order Poales; family Poaceae; genus Triticum; species Triticum aestivum. The sequence continues at coordinate 282,822,479 of NC_057800.1, read as the reverse complement.
TAATGGGATCGAGTTCTGCTCACAGACCACCTTCTTGAGTGTGTTGGGGCTGATAATAGGTGGCACCTCGGCTATCTGAGGCTCGGTGAAGGCGGCAGCTGGAGGCGTCTCCTAAGAATTGAACGCGAGATGACGCCTGTTGCAATTTGGTTTCTCCGCGGTAACAACATGATCGCGGTCGTCTTTTTCAGGGTTGGGTTCTTGAGAAGGAGGCCCGAAGAATTCGTCACCGTACCCATGTTCGGCAAAGTACTTATCGATGTTGGTAAATGTACCATCGTCGTTGTCGTCGTCGTCGGGCTCCTATGCCGTATGCATGTTCGGATCCTCTGCCATAGGGATGTCTGGCATGTCCGGTAGCGTTCCGGCAGTCTTGCCATGGCTTGGCACTGGCACGACTGGCGGTGTTGTCTGTGGGGTGGTGTCCCCTGCCCCCAAACGAATCTGGCTCTTCGGCCAAAGCAGGGGCCAGCTTAGGCAGGCGCTGAGGGTCATCACATCATCTTCGTCGACCCCAGCTGGTCGAATCGAATTACCATGGAACACGAGGTCGCCCGGTTGAATGATTCTGCCCTTGGCGACATCGATCAACTCGCCACCCATGAAGTGCAGGAGAGTGCATGGAACGTCGGTGGCCCCCTGTGAAAACATGTAGGGCGTCAGGGATGCCCAGTCAAAGGCAAGGAGATGAAGTCATCGGCCGAGAGGCTTAATTAGTTACCATGATGGCGTCGAGCTCGGCTAATGTTGAGGCACCGCCAACGGCGAGCGTGCAACTGACGGAGGGGCCGCTTGCTTCCGAGGTGCCGACTGGTGTACACCCGGGTGCATTAAGATCCAATGCCTGTGCCGGCGTCGGAGACACCAATACCGCCTCCGCCGGAGACACCAATGGCGCCACCTGCGCGTTGTGCGAGTTGCTGGCCGTGAAGCTGGGAACCGGGGGTGGCCCCTGTTGGCCGCCCGCAATCCACGCCTGCAGCCCCTCAATCAAGGTAGGCACAATGGCAGTGAGCGTCGATCCCAGTTTTTGTTGCACTTGCTCTTGGACAATCTCTGGTAACCACGCCACTTGTGCCTTGAGTTCTTGAACCTCGCGCGACTGGCTTTCTGAGCTGGTCTTTCTCTCCTTTCGCCCACCAGCGTTATAGTATGACGACCATTTTGTGGACAAGCCTTTGCCAGCCACACGACCAGCTGACGACGGCTTACTGAGCTTATCCTTGTTTTTCATTACGTTCAACGCCCTATTTAGGGTGATGTCCCAAGGGGTGCTCAGTCTCCTGCGGAAGGAATGTGAACCATTTAGAAATTTGGGTTCATTAATTAGAATGCAACCATATGGACCTAATTACGCGGGGTGTATTCCTTACCAGAACACGCTCAAGTGCCCTGGTCTTCGGATTCATGGTAAGCTCCTTTGTTACCGGGTCCTCCTTGTACCGGGCCCTAACATAGTTCCTGGTCTGCTTGTCACGGTATTTCTCGAAGCGGGGCAGTAGGCCTTGCCCGGCACGCTCTGCGTCCTCCTTGTCCCATATAGGCTCCGCCACTCTATAACCGCTGGGACCGAGTTTGTGTTCCCCTAAGTTCAACTCCCGCATTTATTTCCCCCACTGACTTGATTCAGAGGTTGCGCTGCTTTCGCACTTGATCTTGAACTCCTTGTAGTCATCTTCGTTGATCGAAGGATTTTTCTCCTTGCTCTTCTGATAACTATCACCTTTGTCAATCATTCTCTTCACCGTGCTTCTCCAAGTAGACAGGGATGTGCTCATCGTCGTGAGGGCAGCACTGTTCACTTTATTCCCTAAGAGGCGTGTGTTTAGAAAGTCAGCGGGGAACTTGTATCGTTCATGCAGCTTTGTGAAGAGGAGGTTGCGCAAATTCCCTCAGTCCTTATGCCTTGGATTCTCGGTGTTGATCGAGACGGTGCTCCGGAGAATGCACCCGAGCTGAAGCAAGTACCCCTTGACTAATTCCTTGGGCGTCCTTGGATGCCCGTCGGAGTTCACTTGAGTAAATTCCTCCTTGATGGTGCGGAGCACGTTCGGGCACCGGTCCTTCCGTTGCCTCTTTGGTTGGCTGCCATCTGTGCGTGCGCTCCCATCATCAGTGGTGGCATCCTCGGCGGCACCATCAGTGGTGTCATCCCTGACGCCACTAGGGGTTGTGTAGTCAGGATCGTTGTCTTCCGCGGTGTCCTCATAGAGGTGAGGTTCTTCCTCCATCTCCTGGGACAGCTCCCAAAATTGCTTGCCCGAACCGCCGGCCTCATCGTTGTGGGCCATGTTTCGCTCTAAATAGGAAAAAAGTTTGGTAAAAAAGTTGGTTATTGTCAAGGAACAAGATCATGGTCTCATCATTTAGGGTTTGTCGACACCGAGGCATCCTAAAAGCTAAGCTTTTATCATTTAGGGTTTGTCGATGCTGAGGCACCCTAAAAGCCTAAGCTTTCATCATGTAGGTTTTTATCGACACCGAGGCACCATAAAAGCCAAGGTTTTATAATTTAGGGTTTTTCAACACCGAGGCATCCTAAAAGCTAAGCTGGGAAGGAGAATTCTAAGTTGGGCCTAATCACTTGGTTCTATTGCCACCTATGGTTTAATCTAGCAAGAATAAAGGGGTAGTTGATCCTACTTAATTAAGTACTAAGATACCCCGGCCCATGCATTAGTCACAAGTACCCCATATGTCCTATTTTTAGCAAAGTCATGCTAAAATTCACGGAAAAATTTAGCATGACCTTTGCTGAAAATAGGACATATGGAGTACCGGAATTTGCCGGAACGGAAGTTCTTCGACATTCTAGCAAACTCAAGGGCCTGTCGGGTTACCTGCAAAATCATCACGACACGATGGTCGGAGACATGACCTTTGCCTAACTATTCTGAACTCCTCCCAAAACTGAACACAACATATACGAAGGAAAATCAACACTTCTAGATTCATATCAGACTAACAACCAACACTACTTTGTGTCCATATCAACTACCTCAATAACCTGTCAATACTGAATATTAGAATTTTATAATTTAAAGCATGCTAAAGATATATAAAACTCCATTTGCAAATGTGCCATGTCAATCAAAACCCCAATGGATGAGAACTACCATTCAATACAACAACTCTTAGAAGTGAAGAACATGTTCTCCAAAATGAGTAGAACGGGAGCATGCTGACATCTATACAAGCCAATGATGATTTACTACTCAATGGAATAGGGTAAGATAAACACCAGTGAATAAATTTACTACATCAAAAGGAGTAAAACTCAACAATGCAGCACTATCTCTGAACCTAACCTTTGTTTAGCACACAAATTGTTTTCTGTAAAAGATGTTCATCATCTTTACAGAATAAAGCAACACCCTGCACTAGCCTAAAAACAAGTGAAGTTTCACCCATATAAGAACAGGTGCAAACAAAATAATGACACTCAAGTTAGATAGCAAAAAAAGTGAACATCAAGTACTGTGGCACATTGACGCTCCTGGTTTTCTACAAACACCAAGTACTACGGCAAACCAAAGTTCTGAAATTTGTGTGCCTAACTGAATTAACTGAAATTTCAGTAACTGAATAAACCGAATTTTCAAAACTGACAAATATTAATAGGTTGACTATAGCAAATCCAATTTGCAAGCTTGACTACATAAAATTTGAGCAACTTGTTGAGTTAATTTTGAGCAGAACTCCTTGAGGAACTAGCAGCAAGGAGTGGCTACAACTACAAACAGTGGCTAGAACTGCAGATTTACACATTAAAGGACACAAACTCAAGCAAGCTTCCTGAATTCTTGTTGCTAAAACTAATTTGACCTAAATTTGAGAGAGATTTGAACCTAATTTGACCTAAATTTGAGAGGGATTTGACCTGAACCTAGCAAAATAGAGAAGAAGAGCGCATGGCCGGCAGGGCATGGCCGGGAGGGAGGAGAGGGGGATACCTGACAATGATGAGGTGGTGGCCGGAGCGGAGACGATGCAGTGGGTGGGGCGGTGCAGTGGGTCTCCAGCGGGGCGGCGCAGTGGGTCTCCGAGGCTCCAAGTCTCCGGCGGGGCGGCGCAGTGGGTCTGGGCTCCGAGGCTCCAAGTCTCTGGCGGGGCGGCGCAGTGGGTCTCGGTCGAGGCGGTGTAGTGGGTCTGGGCGCTGCTGTTTCTAGGGTTTGGAGGGCTGGGAAGGCGAGTGAGGGGGTGGGAGGGGGCAGCAGAGCCCAGGAGCGAGGTCGCCGGTGGGTGGAAGGGGATCGGCGTCGGTGGCGAGAGGCGAGGGGCGAGATGGTCGGCGCAGTATGGGTGGGGGTGGGGGGATTGGGGGAAGAAAGGGGGTTGGCGAGGGGGAGGCTTAGCAATGGCGCACCCCCTAGTGGTGCGCCATTAGAAATGTTTTTTTGGATAGCAATGGTGCACCCCCTAGAGGTGCGCCATTAGTAATCTTTTTTTTGGGATAGCAATGGCGCACCACCTAAAGGTGCGCCATTAGTAATCTTTTTCTGGATAGCACTGGCGCACCCCCTAGAGGTGCGCCATTAGTATTTTTTTAGGATTTTTTGTTGCCTAGCGGAGGGCCGGCAGAGGCGTCTTGAACCCTAGGTCTCGCTCAGGGGGAGGGAGGGGGTGGGTGGTCGTCGGTGGCGATGGAGCGGGGGAGGGTGCGGGGGGTCGTCGGCGGCCATGGAGCGGGGGAGGGTGCGGGGGGTCGGCGGCGGCAGTGGAGCGGGGGAAGGGTGCAGGGGGTCGGCGGCGGCGGAGCGGGGAGGGTGCAGGGGGTCGTCGGCTGTGGAGCAAGGGAGGGTGCGGGGGGTCGTCGGCGGCGGTGGAGCGGGGGAGGGTGCGGGGAGTGCTCGGCGGCGAGGGGATCTGGCGAGGGGGGATAGCGATCGAGATGGAGGACACTAGAATAGAAGAAATATCATTTCAATATGTCGAAATACAATCGAGAAATGAAGGGTACAATTTAAATACAATCGATCTTAGCTAGCTATCTGTTCACAATCTTCTTGCCCTTCTTTTTCGCAAATGGAGTTCTTCTGTGGAACGGACGTCCTTTAGGTAGGGTGGTCCTGCTTCTTCTTGTGGTGTATGGCACTTCATCGTCGTCGTCATGTTCCATCTTCGGGTCACCGTACTTGTCGATGTCTTGCTCATTGGCGACTCCATCCATTCCGATGATCTTCCTTTTGCCTCTCCTCACGACAACACGACTGGGCTTTGACGGGTCGGTAATGAAGAAGCATTGGTCCACTTGGGAAGCCAGTACCCATGGCTCATTTTTCACGGTGACGTTTGCGCCCGCGGTCTTGGATTTGGCTTCGGGTATAACCATGGTGGTGAAATACCGGTCTTCTTTTAGGACACTCTTGGCCCATGTGACACGGAACATCGGGACCTTCTCTCCAGCGTAGCTCAGCTCCCAGATCTCCTTGATCCTTCTGTAGTATCTGTCCTTGTTGTTACCAGTGTAGGATTCCATCGTTACCCCGGAGTTCTCATAACTATCGCTCTTCATGTCATTGTCCTCGGTGTAGAATGTGTAGCCGTTGATATTGTACGCCTCATAGGTCATCAGGTTGTGCTCGGCGCCCTGTGACAAGGCGAATATGAGTTTTTCTTCCGCGGAAGAATCCTCATCTAAAGGGTACGATAGAAGCTTCTCCTTGAACCAACGCGTGAAACATGAGTTGTGCTCTTTGATTATATCTCCTTCCGTCCTCTGTTGGCCTCGGTCATTGTATGTCTTCTCAATAAAGGTTTTGTGCTCTACCACCGAAGGATCGACCACGTCTATGTGTTGTAGCACGACTAGCTTTGACCCTCGAAGTCGACATGCATTTCGCGGCACCCTCACGGTGACCCCATCCAGCGAGCCTGCCGAGGTGCTTGTTGACGGGTAGACCAACGGGGTTTTCGATGCCTAGATAATTCGTGCAATAGGAGATGCACTCTTCGGTCAGAAAGCCCCTGTCTATGCTTCCCTCTGGATGTGACATGTTGTGAACATATCCTTTGATGACACCATTCATCCTTTCGAATGGCATCATGCTGTGCAGGAACGTCGGCCCTAGTTGGATGATATCCTCCACGATATGGACCAGCAGATGCACCATAACGTTGAAGAATGCGGGCGGGAAGTACATCTCAAGCTCGCATAGTATCACCATGATGTCTTCCTGTAGCCTTTTGAGTTGCGTCACGCCAACCGACTTCTGAGAGATGACGTCGAAAAAGTTGCATAGGCCAAATAGCATTTCACGAACGTGCGCATCCATGATCCCACGGATTTCAACTAGAAGTATCTGCGTCATCAGCACGTGACAGTCGTGAGACTTCATCCCTCTGAACTTCTGCTTCGCTGGGTCTAGGTATCTGCTTATCTTCCCCGCGTAACCGTAAGGAAGTTTTACTCCTATGAGGCAGGTGAAAAACTGCTCGATCTCCTCCTGACATAGAGTGAAGCACGCGGGAGGGTAGTCATTTCCGGTCTTCTTGGCCTTTTTGCCTTTGCGACGACTTTCTGTGTCCTGCTTCGCCTCATCATCATCAGCATCATCATTAGCGTGAAGCTCCTCCCTGATGCCCATTGATTTCAAGTCTGCCCTTGCTTTTGGCCCATCTTTGGTCCTCTCTGGCATGTTGAGCAGGGTACCAAGCAGACTCTCGCACACGTTCTTCGTGATATGCATGTCATCAAGGCTGTGAGGCACACGGTGGATCTTCCAGTACGGCAAGTCCCAGAAAACAGACCTCGTTTTCCATACCTTCAGCAGCGGCTCTGGCGCCTTTCGCTTCTTTCCCGGCTCTGGCGCCTTTTTCTTCTTTCCCGGCAGTGGGCAATCTTTCCAATTTTTCAACAGCTCGTCTATTTCCTCGCCGCTCCTTGTACGCGGGCGTCTGCGGGGTTCGGTTTCACCATCAACAGATCCTTGCGTTTTCTCCATGGGTCATCGTAGCGAAGCCACCTTCGATGTCCCATGAACACGGTTTTCAAAGACCCGGGATATCTATCTAGCTGGCCCTACGTTGTGTCATCCATGCACTTGACGCATCCAGAAAATCCGTGGACCACCTGCCCCACGAGATATCCGTAACCGAGATAGTCGTGCACCGTCGTGAGCAGTGCGGCTCTCATAGGGAAATATTCTTTCTCTGCGGCGTCCCACGTATTGGCTGGCGTTTTCCACAACATGTCTAGCTCCTCTTTCAGCAGCCCCAGATACAGATTGATGTCGCTCCCTGGATGTTTCGTCCCTTCAATTAGCATACTCATGTGAATGTACTTCCTCTTCATGCACAACCATGGGGAGAGGTTGTACATCCACACAAACACAGGCTAGGTGCTATGTGTGCTTCTCTGGCTACCAAACGGATTGACTCCATCGGTGCTCGCGCCCAGCACGATGTTCCTTGGATCGTCCCTAAATTATGGGTGTTCGAAGTTCAACGCTTGCCACTGGCTCGCATCATTAGGGTGACTCAACATCTTGTCTTTTTGATTTATCTCCGGATCATTTCGGTCATCTTCTCGCTTCTTCTCCTCCCTATCCGCGGGCCAACGCAGGAGCTTTGCTAGCTTAGGGTCCGCGAAATACCGCTGCAGACAAGGAGTGATCGGAAAGTACCACACCACTTTTCGAGGAGCTTTCTTCCTCTTCTTGTATCGAGTGACGCTGCACACCGAACATATGGTAGACTCCGCGTGCTCGTCCCGATAAATGATGCAATTGTTCTGTCACACCCTAGCTAGTCATGCATTAGAGTGTTGCATCATGTTTACTCTTTCATCAGAAACTTGAAATGGGGATGACAGAACCCCCAGTCCCCTCTGAAACCAACTAGGGTTACTAAAACAAATTTTCAATGAACCTGAAATGCCCTTCTAAAATGCCCATCATTTTTGCCTTGGTTCAGAACCTCTGCCAAAAATGGTGCACACTTTTCTAGGCCATCCTAGGGTTCTTGAGTTAAATCATAACTATTTGAATTTGGGCATTTAAAATAATATAAAATATTTAAATGCTCAAATATCTCCAAACTAAAATGTTTCATGTTGGAAATAATCCAACTATGAGCCAGGAGTAGTTTGGTGAATTTTGGAGTTGCCTAGGTATTTTATTTAATTCAACAAAGTTGCAGTTATATTAAATAAAACAGAAAACAGAAAAAAACTAAAAGGGAGAAGCTTACCTGGGCTCCTCCCTGTTCAGCCCGGCCCAGCTAGCCAGCCCAGCACTGTAGCTCCCCGTCGTCTTCCTCCCCACGCCCCGAAGCTGCTGCGTGCTCGCGCGCGCGCGGCCGCGCGGCCACCTCCTGCTTGCCGACGCCCTCCTGGCCGCGTGGACGACGCCCGCAGCCCGTCCCGATCCCCCCTGCTCTCGCTCACTCTCCCCCGTTTCTCCCTCGCTCTCTCTCGCTCTCGGCCGAAGCACACCGTCGCCGCCGTTCGCCTTAGCCACTGCTTCCGGCCACCCCTCGCTCCCCCGAGTAGCTCAGAAGCTCCGCCACAACTCCCTCTTCCTCCCCACCGCTCCACGAGTCCCCGGAAGCCCTGCATCGCCGCCACGTCGCCGTTCCCCTCTTCGGGCTCCGACCACCGTCGCCGACGAATTCGCCGTCTCCAGCGCGTCCCCGAGCCCGCTTCGACGCCCACTGCAACCGCGGTGAGCCCCCGAGCCGTTTCCCCCTCTCCTTCCCCTCGTTCCCTCACCGTAGCTGCATCCCCACCTCGGCCGAACCTCCGCCGTCGCCGAGCTCGCCGTCGACGCAGCTCCGGTGACCATTTGGTCACCCCGGCGAGTCCAACACGTTCGCAAGAACCCGTAGAGCATCCCTAGCGCCTCACTTTGCTCGACTTCGAGCTCCAGCACCAATCCCGCGCACGACCGAACCCCGGCGGCCGCAGCCGAGCTCACCGCCGTCAACTCCGGCCACCCCGACCCCAACGGACTCCGCCAAGAGCCGCGGGTCGTCCTCAGCTTCACTCCGGTGGTCGCCACGTTCCATTTGGTGGCCGAAACGACCAAAACCACTATCGCCGCCGCACTGTTGGTCGCCGCCGGCCAGAACTCCGGCGAGCTGACGTGGCCTAGTTAATTAGCCACTAATCCACCACCTACTGACGCTGACAAGTGGGCCCCAGGGGTTAGTCAAAGCTAACCAGCCCGGGGTCAACGCGGGCTTAGCCCCTGGTCACTGACGTGTGGACCCCACACGTCAGGTTTGACCCGAGCCAGCCCTGTTGACCTGCTGATGTCACTGTGATGTCAGGCTGACGCAGTAAATGATATTCTGAATTTAATTTAAATCAGGAAATTCCAGAATATTATTTAAACTTCAAAAATTCATAACTTTTATTCTGTAACTCCAAATTGGACAAATAATATATGAAAAATGATCAGAAAAATCCAATCTATCCATCTGTACTATTTTCATGCATGATCAAACAAGTTAACTTGATGTTTCAATCAGAACAAGAAAAGGCACTTTAAAAGGCCATATTTGAATTTGGAATTTGAATCTTTGATTCAAATTTGCTCAAACACATCTGGTTTTAGTTGCATTAGCCCAACACACTCATATTGCCATGTTTCGTGCATGCATCATATTGTTGCACATTGTTTGGTGATGCCTGTGTATCGTTATCCTTTGCGACAGGATCTGTCCCCGAGGAGTACCGTGATTACCCTAACGAGGAATCGTATCCGTGCAACGAACCATCAGGCAAGCAACCAACCATTTGATCATATCGATACAATCCCATGTTCTCGCTCCTGCTCTCTTTTACTGCATTAAGACAACGCGATTCAAACTGCTGTGTGCTACGGTAGTTGAACCCATTTCCTCTGCATGACCTGTCATTGCCACAGTAACTAGATGAAACCCACTAGCATGTGTAGGAGTTGATTGAGCCATATGTATGTGTTGTTCCTACCTTGCTATGCCTGCTATGCTTAGAGTCGTGTCAGGTCTGGTTCATCTGGGTGATGGGCTAGAGTGAAATGATTATGTCGGTAATGAGAGTGGTGTGGTGAACACGATTTGGTAAAGGTATCGATGAGAGGCCATGTAGGAGTACATGGTGGGTTGTTTCATTGAAGCCGACCTTAAGCACTGAGATCTGTATGTGTGATTTAAGAATCAGCTACTACCATGCATTGGGCCCGAAACCAATGGACCCTCTCGACTTCTTATCACCCTAGCTCTCCGTCCAGGAGTTGCAAGTAGTTTCTGGTGTTTGTAGCCTACTGGAGGCCGTGGACAGCGCTGACCGTAGGGGTGGGCTGTGATGCGGTAGGTACGTGGCCGGGTGTACCGAATACCCGTTAGGTATCTCGGGAACCCTGTTCACATCGTTCGGGGCCGTATGGGAAACCTCGGCCGGACTCCCTGCGGATGGAACCCGAATAGGCGATAAACCTGGACTGGAAGCTTAGGTGATTAGGTAGGTCGTGGCCGACACCCACGTTGGGCTTCCGCTTGAAGGTTGCCGAGTACATGTCGTGTAAACGACGATAAGTGGTGAGAGCGTGTATGAAGAAGTACACCCCTGCAGGGTTAACATGATCTATTCGAATAGCCGCGTCCGCGGTAAAGGACTACTTGGTTGCCTATACAGTTCATAGACAAGTAAATGGAAACTATTAAAAGCCTCAAGATAAGTGTGAGTGCCGAGGATGGCTCTTCCGTAGGAAGACGGAGGTGGATCCTCGGTAGTGTATTGAAGTGGTGAGTAGTGGACTCGTGTGCGCAAAACTATTTCAAATTGGAGTATCGTAGGATAGTCTAGCCAAGAGTCAAAGCTGGCTTGCTGCAATAACTCCACCAACCCTTCTTGATACTATGCATGTATGTAGGATCTGATGTAAGTCTTGCTGAGTACCTTTGTACTCATGTTGCTATAATCTACATTTTTACAGAAGACGCTGCAACCCCTTCTGATGGGTTCTATGTAGACGTTGACATCAACGAGTAGGCTAAAGACCCAGGTGGTGACCCTGAGCTTGTGAAGGACCACATAGTATAGCCAGGCTTTCCAAGCCTCTTTTATTTTACTAGTTGTCTGTACTCAGACAAGTTACTTCCGCTGTTGGCTTGTATGATTGTATGACTTGTATGTTGGGTCGTGAGACCCGTACCTTTGTGTGTATATTATGTATGGCTCCCTGAGCCTTAAATAAAGTACTTGTGTCGTAGAGTCATGTTGTGATGCTTCGTTGTATTTGCACATATCGAGCATATTGTGTGTATGATTGAAATGCTTGGTATGTGTGGGATCTGACTATCTAGTTGTTTATCTTTAGTAGCCTCTCTTACCGGGAAATGTCTCCTAGTGTTACCGCTGAGCCATGGTAGCTTGCTACTGCTCTGGAACACTTAGGCTGGCCGGCATGTGTCCTTCTTCGTTCCTGTGTCTGTCCCTTCGGGGAAATGTCACGCTTTGAGTACCGGAGTCCTGTTAGCCCGCTACAGCCCGGTTTACCGGAGTCCTGCTAGCCCAGTGCTACAGCCCGGACCCACTTGCTGATGACCGACACGTTCGAAGCTGGGTCATGGATGCCTGTCCCTGTAAGTCTGTGCCACTTTGGGTTTACGACTAGTCATGTCAGCCCGGGCTCTTTATCATATGGATGCTAGCGACACTATCATATACGTGAGCCAAAAGGCGCAAACGGTCCCGGGAAAAAGGTAAGACGACACCCGTGGGGATACCGTGCGTGAGGCCGCAAAGTGATATGAGGTGTTACCAGCTAGATCGATGTGACATCGAGTCGGGGTCCTGACAGCGTTGGCATCAGAGCCGGACTGCCTGTAGGTTCTCCAAGCCAAACTGGTCGATGTTGAGTCTAGAAATTCTTTAGTTATATGTAGGGGAATTGTTTGTGGGTTGGAACGTAAGGCTCTTTTTACTCCTTATATCTTATGACATTCTGATCTGAGTCAGTCCATTCTTCCACCGGGGGTTAAGGAATTAGGATCTGTTCTCTCTATCAGGATCACGTGTTACTAATCAGTAGTACCTTATAAGTTTGATGGATACAAGCCTAGTTCAGTTCTACTACCACATTATGTTGTTAGAATGGTTTCAAGACTTGATATGATGATGTTGAGTGTGTACGAAATCCTTTGTCAAATGTCTCAATATCCTTTTTGAGCATTTACAGCTGTTATGCTGCCGAAATTTTGCTAGAAATTCTAATGCCTTTGCATTATAACTGTGCTTCAGATGGCCACTCGCGACCTCAATCAAGTGGTTCGCCTGACTCGATGCCTAGATGTACCCGGCCATACTGCTAAGTTGGTCAGGGTAATGACTGAGGCTGGATACCGCTGGTATCCTGAGTACACGGTCGAAGAGCAATTCCGAGACTTTAATCAAAGCCAGTATCTCTGCACTGTCAGGATATTTCCATCTTATCCTGGATCCACTGAGCCTCTTCACTGCTCCTATGGACTCGGGGTTACTATCGAGATGGCTGTGCAGGATGCCGCCTACTCTATGATGACCATTATGCGAGTCAGATCTGGGTTATTTCGGGACTCTGACTTCCGGTATATGCCAGGATCACTTCCGGGAGCACAAGGATATTTCCAGGCTATATATGCTGACTCCACTCAGGAGGATTCACGGACTCGCACCACTGCTGAGATGCTCGAGGATAAGGACCGTGAAAATCGGGCCTTAAGGTTAGAGCTCTTCAATACCCGTGCTGACCACTGGGCCACTTTGACTCGGTTCGCACCGGCGGTGCAAGCTGGATATTCAGATATGCGCGATCTCTATCCTGTGAGATCTGCTCTGCCAGACGTGATGGTTTGGCGTGATGTAGGAGGCATCACCCCACCTCGCGGTCCCCGCAGGCCACCGTTTGCTGGTCCAAGACCTCATCCTAGCCCCTATGGTCCACAAGCTCCGCGAGACCGTCTGTTTCCGGATGATCATGTTGAACTTCCGGGCTATGGAGGTGACTTCTACGAGGACTACTACGGATCGGTCTGAGTTAGTGAGTAGTATCACTAGTTCGCACTAGCTGTGTCGTCTGTCGTCCCGCGTGACTCGTGGGATATGACCTAGTTTGTACTCTTTCCGGAGTTGTAGAAAAATAATGTATAGGAGTTTGGAATGCCTCCGATGAGATGTAATCCCTTTTCACCGTAATAGTACTTTGTTTGGTCTTGTACTAAACCTTGTATGGTGTGTATGACGATGGAATAAAGAAGCAGTTTCTGTATCTACCATGTCATACGGATGATCATCTTGCATTCCGAGTTATTCCTTGCATTATGTATCCTATGTCGGAATTTTATCATTCTGACTAAATCATTGGCTTGTTTACCTAGGATGGTCAACACGCGCGCCAACCCTGCTTCTCAAGAGCAGGCCGAAGGCAGTGAAGCCAGGAATGAAAATCTGCCTCATCCTCCTTCACTAGCCGAGGTGATGATGGAAGCTGAGAGAAACAAGCGGGAGACAAACCGTTTGTTGGAGCGTATTGAACAGAATACAGCACACCATCAGAGGGCTAACGTGGTGTCACTCAGCGATTTTATCAAATTGCATCCACCCACGTTCCACCACTCCGTCGAGCCTCTCGACGCTGATGACTGGCTTCGCAGTATCTCTCACAAGCTGCGTTCCGCGCTGGTAGCGGAGGCTGACAAGGTCACCTTTGCCGCATATCATCTTGAAGGCCCCGCCAGTCTATGGTGGGAGAATTATGGAGCTATGCGCCCAGCGGGCCATGTCACAACTTGGGCTGAATTCAGCGAGGCTTTCCGTGAACATCACATTCCGGAGGGTCTCATGGACCGTAAGCGTGAAGAATTTTGCAATTTCACCCAAGGCCGACTTTCTGTGGATGTCTATAGCAGAGAGTTTGGTAATCTCGCCCGATATGCAACTGAGGAAGTGTCTACTGACGCCAAAAAGCAAGCAAGGTTCCGTAAGGGCCTTAGTCCTGAGCTTCGCCGCGACCTCCGTCTGCATGAGTGCACATCTTTTTCGAAACTTGTCAACAAAGCCATCAGTGCTGAAACTGGTCAGACTGACTATGACGCAACACGCAAGCATGGACGTGACATGGGTTCCTCATCCGGTGCTGGTCCTCAGAAGCGCCGCGTGTGGGTACCCAACACCGCCTTGCCACCCAGGTTCACACCGAGGCCATCTTTCCAGGCGCCTCGCCCCGCTCAACAGTCTGCACCGGCCAAGCCCTATGGGGGTCCAATCAATAATGCTCCTCCACGTACCAGTTCCGTGACCTGTTTCAAGTGTGGGGAATCTGGTCACTATATGCGTGAGTGCCCCCAGACCAACCCCAATCAATCTGCTAAAGCCGTTGGCCGTGGCAAGCCGACAGGAAAAGTGTTCCATGCCAAACCGGTCACCGCTTCACGTGGCCATGTCAACTGTGTCTCTGCCGAAGAAGCTCAAGAGGATCCCAACGTCGTTCTCGGTACGCTTCTTGTTAATTGCCACCCGGCATATGTTCTTTTCGATACAGGAGCCTCTCATTCCTTTATATCTGAAAATTATGCTCGTTTGCATAACGTTGCATTCTGTGATCTGCCGTCCACTATGGAAATCTCTACCCCTGGGTCTAGATGGCAGACCTCTAGGGTAAGTTATGGGAATGAAATCCAAGTCGATAGACTTGTCTTCCTTGCATCTTTGATAGCCCTTAAATCTTCAGATATTAATATCATTTTGGGTATGGACTGGATGTCAGCTCATCATGCCAAAATTGATTGCTTCTCTAGGACTGTTCAACTCACCCATCCTTCGGGAAAGATAGTCAACGTCTTGACCCGAATAGCCAAGCGGCAGTTATATTCTCTTAACGCCAGTCCTTTGCCAGACCTTGAGGACGTTCCGGTAGTCCGTGATTTTCCGGATGTCTTTCCAGAGGAATTGCCAGGTGTTCCACCTGACAGGGATGTTGAGTTCGTAATAGACCTCATTCCAGGAACCGTTCCGATTGCTAGAAGACCTTATAAGATGGCACCCCTAGAACTAGCCGAGCTTAAGAAACAACTCGATGAATCCTTGAAAAGGGTTTCATCCGCCCTAGTTCATCTCCGTGGGCTTGCCCCGTCCTATTCGTCAAGAAGAAGGATGGTACGGACCGGATGGTTGTAGATTACCGACCTGTCAATTTGGTCACAATCAAGAACAAATACCCGCTTCCCAGGATCAACGATCTGTATGATCAGCTCGCTGGATCCTCAGTCTTCTCCAAGATGGATTTGAGGTTGGGCTACCATCAAATCAAAATCAGAAACGGGGACATTCCTAAAACGGCCTTTGTTACTCGTTACGGCCAATACGAGTACACCGTCATGTCCTTCGGTTTAACCAACGCTCCAGCCACCTTTTCTCGGTTAATGAACTCAATCTTCATGGAGTATTTGGATAAATTCGTCGTAGTTTATCTCGATGATATACTCATCTACTCCAAGAACGAGGAAGAACATGCCGAACATCTAAGACTAGTGTTGCAGAAACTTCGAGAGCATCGCCTTTATGCCAAATTTTCTAAATGTGAATTCTGGTTGCCAGAAGTGACCTATCTGGGTCATGTAATATCTGGTAAAGGTATTGCGGTTAACCCTGAGCGAGTTCAAGCCGTCCTTGATTGGACTCCACCCGAATCGGTCAAGCAAGTTCGGAGTTTTCTAGGCTTAGCGAGCTATTGCCGTCGCTTTGTCGAGAACTTCTCCAAAGTTGCTAAACCTCTAACCGAACTCCTCAAGAAAGATAAGAAGTTCGAATGGACTCCACAATGTGAGCACAGCTTTCAGGAACTGAAAAGACGCCTGACCTCTGCTCCTGTGCTGGTACCACCAGACTTCTCCAAAGACTTTGTTATCTACTGCGACGCCTCACGACAAGGCTAGGTTGCATTCTCATGCAAGATCGACACGTAATTGCTTACGCTTCACGGCAATTGCACCCACATGAGGAGAATTACCCTACTCATGATCTAGAACTTGCAGCCGTAGTCTATGCACTTAAGACCTGGCGACATTACCTTCTCGGTAATCGTTGCGAAATATTCACTGATCACCAAAGTCTGAAGTACATCTTCACCCAACCGGATCTGAATCTTAGGCAAAGACGTTGGGTTGAATTGATCACAGACTTCGACTTAGGAATAACCTACACCCCAGGGAAAGCCAACGTCATGGCTGATGCGCTAAGTCGTAAATCTTATTGTAACAACCTGATGTTACAACAAAGTCAACCGCTTCTCCATGAGGAATTTCGGAAGCTTAACCTTCACATTGTACCTCAAGGTTTTCTCTCCACCTTGGTGGCAAAACCTACCCTTACGGATCAAATTATCAAAGCACAGAAGGTAGATCCGGGAATCTCCCGCATCAAGAGAAACATTCAGAAAGGAATTGCGAATTGTTTCTCCGTTAATGATCAAGGAGTCGTATACTTCGGGGATCGACTAGTGGTTCCCAAGGTGCGCAACCTAAGGCGATTGATCCTTAAGGAAGCTCATGAATCTCCTCTCACCATTCATCCCGGTAGTACTAAGATGTATCAGGACCTACGCCAGAGGTTCTGGTGGACTAGGATGAAGAGAGAAATTGCTCAGTATATTGCCAATTGCGACGTCTGTCGTCGTGTAAAAGCAGAGCATCAACGGCCTGCTGGCACCCTTCAACCCTTAGCTATTCCTGAATGGAAATGGGATAAGATTGGTATGGATTTCATTACCGGTTTTCCCAGGACCAAAAGAGGGAATAATGCTATTTTCGTCGTGGTCGATCGTCTTTCCAAAGTAGCTCATTTCTTACCTGTTCGTGAGAGTATAACCGCTAGTCAGCTGGCAGACTTATACATCTCCCGAATAGTGTCCCTCCATGGTGTTCCTTTGGAAATCAATTCGGATCGAGGAAGTCTTTTCACCTCTCGATTTTGGGAAAGTTTCCAAAACGCTATGGGAACCCGTCTCTTCTTTAGCACCGCTTTCCACCCTCAGTCAAGTGGTCAAGTGGAACGCGTCAACCAAATTCTAGAAGACATGCTTCGAGCCTCTGTTATCTCGTTCGGAATGGACTGGGAGAAGTGCCTTCCATTTGCCGAATTCGCTTACAACAACAGCTATCAATCTAGCTTGGGTAAAGCCCCTTTTGAAGTTCTCTATGGACGACGATGTCGAACACCCCTTAACTGGTCAGAGACCGGGGAAAGACAATTCTTTGGCCCGGATATGATTCAGGAAGCAGAAGAACAAGTTCGTATCGTTCGTGAAAAGTTGAAAACAGCCCAATCTCGTCAAAAGAGTCAATATGACCGAAACATAAGGCTATGACTTTCGAGGTTGACGAGAAGGCTTATCTTCGGGTCACCCCTCTGAAGGGAACCCATCGTTTCGGTATCAAAGGCAAATTGGCTCCTCGTTACATTGGACCTTTTCGCATTCTTGCCAAACGAGGAGAAGTTGCCTACCAGTTGGAACTACCTCCGCACCTCTCCAGAGTTCACGATGTCTTCCACGTTTCTCAACTCAGGCGTTGCTTCTCGGATCCTATCCGTGAAGTGGACCACGAAACGCTTGATCTCCAAGATAATCTTACATATCGAGAGTACCCCATTCCGTATCCTCGATCAAGCCGAGCGTACCACGCGACGTCATAATATCAAGTTTCTCAGGGTTCAATGGTCGCACCATTCTGAAGATGAAGCAACTTGGGAAAGGGAGGATCGTCTTCGACTTGAATATCCTGCCTTCTTCTCGGAGGAACCCAAATCTCGGGACGAGATTCTTTTGAGTGGGGGTGAGTTGTCACACCCTAGCTAGTCATGCATTAGAGTGTTGCATCATGTTTACTCTTTCATCAGAAACTTGAAATGGGGATGACAGAACCCCCAGTCCCCTCTGAAACCAACTAGGGTTACTAAAATAAATTTTCAATGAACCTGAAATGCCCTTCTAAAATGTCCATCATTTTAGCCTTGGTTCAGAACCTCTGCCAAAAATGGTGCACACTTTTCTAGGCCATCCTAGGGTTCTTGAGTTAAATCATAACTATTTGAATTTGGGCATTTAAAATAATATAAAATATTTAAATGCTCAAATATCTCCAAACTAAAATGTTTCATGTTGGAAATAATCCAACTATGGACCAGGAGTAGTTTGGTGAATTTTGGAGTTGCCTAGGTATTTTATTTAATTCAACAAAGTTGCAGATATATTAAATAAAACAGAAAACAGAAAAAGAAAGGGGAAAGCTTACCTGGGCGCCTCCCAGTCAGCTGCCGGCCCAGCTAGCAGCCGACCAGCCCAACACTGTAGCTCCCCGTCGTCTTCCTCCCCACGCCCCGAAGCTGCTGCGTGCTCGCGCGCGCGCGGCCGCGCGGCCACCTCCTGCTTGCCGACGCCCTCCTGGCCGCGTGGACGACGCCCGCAACCCGTCCCGATCCCCCCTGCTCTCGCTCACTCTCCCCCGTTTCTCCCTCGCTCTCTCTCGCTCTCGGCCGAAGCACACCGTCGCCGCCGTTCGCCGTAGCCACTGTCTCCGGCCACCCCTCGCTCCCCCGAGTAGCTCAGAAGCTCCGCCACAACTCCCTCTTCCTCCCCACCGCTCCACGAGTCCCCGGAAGCCCTGCATCGCCGCCACGTCGCCGTTCCCCTCTTCGGGCTCCGACCACCGTCGCCGACGAATTCGCCGTCTCCAGCGCGTCCCCGAGCCCGCTTCGACGCCCACTGCAACCGCGGTGAGCTACGCCAGCCGTTTCCCCCTCTTCCTTCCCCTCGTTCCCTCACCGTAGCTGCATCCCCACCTCGGCCGAACCTCCGCCGTCGCCGAGCTCGCCGTCGACGCAGCTCCGGTGACCATTTGGTCACCCCGGCGAGTCCAACACGTTCGCAGAACCCGTAGAGCATCCCTAGCGCCTCACTTTGCTCGACTTCGAGCTCCAGCACCACTCCCGTGCACGACCGAACCCCGGCGGCCGCAGCCGAGCTCGCCGCCGTCGACTCCGGCCACCCCGACCCCAACTGACTCCGCCAAGAGCCGCGGGTCGTCCTCAGCTTCACTCCGGTGGTCGCCACGTTCCATTTGGTGGCCGAAACGACCAAAACCACTATCGCCGCCGCACTGTTGGTCGCCGCCGGCCAGAACTCCGGCGAGCTGACGTGGCCTAGTTAATTAGCCACTAACCCACCACCTACTGACGCTGACAAGTGGGCCCCAGGGCTTAGTCAAAGCTAACCAGCCCGGGGTCAACGCGGGATTAGCCCCTGTGTCACTGACGTGTGGACCCCACACGTCAGGTTTGACCCGAGCCAGCCCTGTTGACCTGCTGATGTCACTGTGATGTCAGGCTGACGCAGTAAATGATATTTCTGGATTTAAATTAAATCAGGAAATTCCAGAATATTATTTAAACTTCAAAAATTCATAACTTTTATTCTGTAACTCCAAATTGGACAAATTATATATGAAAAATGATCAGAAAAATCCAATCTATCCATCTGTACTATTTTCATGCATGATCAAACAAGTTAACTTGATGTTTTAATCAGAACAAGAAAAGGCACTTTAAAAGGCCATATTTGAATTTGGAATTTGAATCTTTGATTCAAATTTGCTCAAACCCTACTGGTTTTAGTTGCATTAGCCCAACACACTCATATTGCCATGTTTCATGCATGCATCATATTGTTGCACATTGTTTGGTGATGCCTGTGTATCGTTATCCTTTGCGACAGGATCTATCCCCGAGGAGTACCGTGATTACCCTAACGAGGAATCGTATCCGTGCAACGAACCATCAGGCAAGCAACCAACCATTTGATCATATCGATACAATCCCATGTTCTCGCTCCTGCTCTCTTTTACTGCATTAAGACAACGCGATTCAAACTGCTGTGTGCTACGGTAGTTGAACCCATTTCCTCTGCATGACCTGTCATTGCCACAGTAACTAGATGAAACCCACTAGCATGTGTAGGAGTTGATTGAGCCATAGTATGTGTTGTTCCTACCTTGCTATGCCTGCTATGCTTAGAGTCGTGTCAGGTCTGGTTCATCTGGGTGATGGGCTAGAGTGAAATGATTATGTCGGTAATAAGAGTGGTGTGGTGAACACGATTTGGTAAAGGTATCGATGAGAGGCCATGTAGGAGTACATGGTGGGTTGTTGCATTAGCCCGTGGGTATTGAACCTTCACATTGTTCCTCAAGGTTTTCTCTCCACCTTGGTGGCAAAACCTACCCTTACGGATCAAATTATCAAAGCACAGAAGGTAGATCCGGGAATCTCCCGCATCAAGAGGAACATTCAGAAAGGAATTGCGAATTGCTTCTCCATTAATGATCAAGGGGTCGTATACTTCGGGAATCGACTAGTGGTTCCCAAAGTGCGAAACCTGAGGCGTTTGATCCTTAAGGAAGCTCATGAATCTCCTCTCACCATTCATCCCGGTAGCACTAAAATGTATCAGGACCTACGCCAGAGGTTCTGGTGGACTAGGATGAAGAGAGAAATTGCTCAGTATATTGCCAATTGCGACGTCTGCCGTCGTGTAAAAGCAGAGCATCAACGGCCTGCTGGCACCCTTCAACCCTTAGCTATTCCTGAATGGAAATGGGATAAAATTGGTATGGATTTCATTACCGGTTTTCCCAGGACCAAAAGAGGGAATAACGCTATTTTCGTCGTGGTCGATCGTCTTTCCAAAGTAGCTCATTTCTTACCTGTTCGTGAGAGTATAACCGCTAGCCAGCTGGCAGACTTATACATCTCCCGAATAGTGTCCCTCCATGGTGTTCCTTTGGAAATCAATTCGGATCGAGGAAGTCTTTTCACCTCTCGATTTTGGGAAAGTTTCCAAAATGCTATGGGAACTCGTCTCTCCTTTAGCACCGCTTTCCACCCTCAGTCAAGTGGTCAAGTGGAACGCGTCAATCAGATTCTAGAAGACATGCTTCGAGCCTCTGTTATCTCATTCGGAATGGACTGGGAGAAGTGCCTTCCATTTGCCGAATTCGCTTACAACAACAGCTATCAATCTAGCTTGGGTAAAGCCCCTTTTGAAGTTCTCTATGGACGACGATGTCGAACACCCCTTAACTGGTCAGAGACCGGGGAAAGACAATTCTTTGGCCCGGATATGATTCAGGAAGCAGAAGAACAAGTTCGTATCGTTCGTGAAAAATTGAAAACAGCCCAATCCCGTCAAAAGAGTCAATATGACCGAAAACATAAGGCTATGACTTTCGAGGTTGACGAGAAGGCTTATCTTCGGGTCACCCCTCTGAAGGGAACCCATCGTTTCGGTATCAAAGGCAAATTGGCTCCTCGTTACATTGGACCTTTTCGCATTCTTGCCAAACGAGGAGAAGTTGCCTACCAGTTGGAACTACCTCCGCACCTCTCCAGAGTTCACGATGTCTTCCACGTTTCTCAACTCAGGCGTTGCTTCTCGGATCCTATCCGTGAAGTGGACCACGAAACGCTTGATCTCCAAGATAATCTTACCTATCGAGAGTATCCCATCCGTATCCTCGATCAAGCCGAGCGTACCACGCGACGTCATGATATCAAGTTTCTCAAGGTTCAATGGTCGCACCATTCTGAAGATGAAGCAACTTGGGAAAGGAAGGATCGTCTTTGACTCGAGTATCCCGCCTTCTTCTCGGAGGAACCCAAATGTCGGGACGAGATTCTTTTGAGTGGGGGTGAGTTGTCACACCCTAGCTAGTCATGCATTAGAGTGTTGCATCATGTTTACTCTTTCATCAGAAACTTGAAATGGGGATGACAGAACCCCCAGTCCCCTCTGAAACCAACTAGGGTTACTAAAACAAATTTTCAATGAACCTGAAATGCCCTTCTAAAATGCCCATCATTTTTGCCTTGGTTCAGAACCTCTGCCAAAAATGGTGCACACTTTTCTAGGCCATCCTAGGGTTCTTGAGTTAAATCATAACTATTTGAATTTGGGCATTTAAAATAATATAAAATATTTAAATGCTCAAATATCTCCAAACTAAAATGTTTCATGTTGGAAATAATCCAACTATGAGCCAGGAGTAGTTTGGTGAATTTTGGAGTTGCCTAGGTATTTTATTTAATTCAACAAAGTTGCAGTTATATTAAATAAAACAGAAAACAGAAAAAAACTAAAAGGGAGAAGCTTACCTGGGCTCCTCCCTGTTCAGCCCGGCCCAGCTAGCCAGCCCAGCACTGTAGCTCCCCGTCGTCTTCCTCCCCACGCCCCGAAGCTGCTGCGTGCTCGCGCACGCGCGGCCGCGCGGCCACCTCCTGCTTGCCGACGCCCTCCTGGCCGCGTGGACGACGCCCGCAGCCCGTCCCGATCCCCCCTGCTCTCGCTCACTCTCCCCCGTTTCTCCCTCGCTCTCTCTCGCTCTCGGCCGAAGCACACCGTCGCCGCCGTTCGCCTTAGCCACTGCCTCCGGCCACCCCTCGCTCCCCCGAGTAGCTCAGAAGCTCCGCCACAACTCCCTCTTCCTCCCCACCGCTCCACGAGTCCCCGGAAGCCCTGCATCGCCGCCACGTCGCCGTTCCCCTCTTTGGGCTCCGACCACCGTCGCCGACGAATTCGCCGTCTCCAGCGCGTCCCCGAGCCCGCTTCGACGCCCACTGCAACCGCGGTGAGCCCCCGAGCCGTTTCCCCCTCTCCTTCCCCTTGTTCCCTCACCGTAGCTGCATCCCCACCTCGGCCGAACCTCCGCCGTCGCCGAGCTCGCCGTCGACGCAGCTCCGGTGACCATTTGGTCACCCCGGCGAGTCCAACACGTTCGCAAGAACCCGTAGAGCATCCCTAGCGCCTCACTTTGCTCGACTTCGAGCTCCAGCACCAATCCCGCGCACGACCGAACCCCGGCGGCCGCAGCCGAGCTCACCGCCGTCAACTCCGGCCACCCCGACCCCAACGGACTCCGCCAAGAGCCGCGGGTCGTCCTTAGCTTCACTCCGGTGGTCGCCACGTTCCATTTGGTGGCCGAAACGACCAAAACCACTATCGCCGCCGCACTGTTGGTCGCCGCCGGCCAGAACTCCGGCGAGCTGACGTGGCCTAGTTAATTAGCCACTAATCCACCACCTACTGACGCTGACAAGTGGGCCCCAGGGGTTAGTCAAAGCTAACCAGCCCGGGGTCAACGCGGGCTTAGCCCCTGGTCACTGACGTGTGGACCCCACACGTCAGGTTTGACCCGAGCCAGCCCTGTTGACCTGCTGATGTCACTGTGATGTCAGGCTGACGCAGTAAATGATATTCTGAATTTAATTTAAATCAGGAAATTCCAGAATATTATTTAAACTTCAAAAATTCATAACTTTTATTCTGTAACTCCAAATTGGACAAATAATATATGAAAAATGATCAGAAAAATCCAATCTATCCATCTGTACTATTTTCATGCATGATAAAACAAGTTAACTTGATGTTTCAATCAGAACAAGAAAAGGCACTTTAAAAGGCCATATTTGAATTTGGAATTTGAATCTTTGATTCAAATTTGCTCAAACACATCTGGTTTTAGTTGCATTAGCCCAACACACTCATATTGCCATGTTTCGTGCATGCATCATATTGTTGCACATTGTTTGGTGATGCCTGTGTATCGTTATCCTTTGCGACAGGATCTGTCCCCGAGGAGTACCGTGATTACCCTAACGAGGAATCGTATCCGTGCAACGAACCATCAGGCAAGCAACCAACCATTTGATCATATCGATACAATCCCATGTTCTCGCTCCTGCTCTCTTTTACTGCATTAAGACAACGCGATTCAAACTGCTGTGTGCTACGGTAGTTGAACCCATTTCCTCTGCATGACCTGTCATTGCCACAGTAACTAGATGAAACCCACAAGCATGTGTAGGAGTTGATTGAGCCATATGTATGTGTTGTTCCTACCTTGCTATGCCTGCTATGCTTAGAGTCGTGTCAGGTCTGGTTCATCTGGGTGATGGGCTAGAGTGAAATGATTATGTCGGTAATGAGAGTGGTGTGGTGAACACGATTTGGTAAAGGTATCGATGAGAGGCCATGTAGGAGTACATGGTGGGTTGTTTCATTGAAGCCGACCTTAAGCACTGAGATCTGTATGTGTGATTTAAGAATCAGCTACTACCATGCATTGGGCCCGAAACCAATGGACCCTCTCGACTTCTTATTCACCCTAGCTCTCCGTCCAGGAGTTGCAAGTAGTTTCTGGTGTTTGTAGCCTACTGGAGGCCGTGGACAGCGCTGACCGTAGGGGTGGGCTGTGATGCGGTAGGTACGTGGCCGGGTGTACCGAATACCCGTTAGGTATCTTGGGAACCCTGTTCACATCGTTCGGGGCCGTATGGGAAACCTCGGCCGGACTCCCTACGGATGGAACCCGAATAGGCGATAAACCTGGACTGGAAGCTTAGGTGATTAGGTAGGTCGTGGCCGACACCCACGTTGGGCTTCCGCTTGAAGGTTGCCGAGTACATGTCGTGTAAACGACGATAAGTGGTGAGAGCGTGTATGAAGAAGTACACCCCTGCAGGGTTAACATGATCTATTCGAATAGCCGCGTCCGCGGTGAAGGACTACTTGGTTGCCTATACAGTTCATAGACAAGTAAATGGAAACTATTAAAAGCCTCAAGATAAGTGTGAGTGCCGAGGATGGCTCTTCCGTAGGAAGACGGAGGTGGATCCTCGGTAGTGTATTGAAGTGGTGAATGGTGGACTCGTGTGCGCAAAACTATTTCAAATGGAGTATCGTAGGATAGTCTAGCCAAGAGTCAAAGCTGGCTTGCTGCAATAACTCCACCAACCCTTCTTGATACTATGCATGTATGTAGGATCTGATGTAAGTCTTGCTGAGTACCTTTGTACTCATGTTGCTATAATCTACATTTTTACAGAAGACGCTGCAACCCCTTCTGATGGGTTCTATGTAGACGTTGACATCAACGAGTAGGCTAAAGACCCAGGCGGTGACCCTGAGCTTGTGGAGGACCACATAGTATAGCCAGGCTTTCCAAGCCTCTTTTATTTTACTAGTTGTCTGTACTCAGACAAGTTACTTCCGCTGTTGGCTTGTATGATTGTATAACTTGTATGTTGGGTCGTGAGACCCGTAACTTTGTGTGTATATTATGTATGGCTCCCTGAGCCTTAAATAAAGTACTTGTGTCGTAGAGTCATGTTGTGATGCTTCGTTGTATTTGCACATATCGAGCATAATGTGTGTATGATTGAAATGCTTGGTATGTGTGGGATCTGACTATCTAGTTGTTTATCTTTAGTAGCCTCTCTTACCGGGAAATGTCTCCTAGTGTTACCGCTGAGCCATGGTAGCTTGCTACTGCTCTGGAACACTTAGGCTGGCCGGCATGTGTCCTTCTTCGTTCCTGTGTCTGTCCCTTCGGGGAAATGTCACGCTTTGAGTACCGGAGTCCTGTTAGCCCGCTACAGCCCGGTTTACCGGAGTCCTGCTAGCCCAGTGCTACAGCCCGGTCCCACTTGCTGATGACCGACACGTTCGAAGCTGGGTCATGGATGCCTGTCCCTGTAAGTCTGTGCCACTTTGGGTTTACGACTAGTCATGTCAGCCCGGGCTCTTTATCATATGGATGCTAGCGACACTATCATATACGTGAGCCAAAAGGCGCAAACGGTCCCGGGAAAAGGTAAGACGACACCCGTGGGGATACCGTGCGTGAGGCCGCAAAGTGATATGAGGTGTTACCAGCTAGATCGATGTGACATCGAGTCGGGGTCCTGACAGCGTTGGCATCAGAGCCGGACTGCCTGTAGGTTCTCCAAGCCAAACTGGTCGATGTTGAGTCTAGAAATTCTTTAGTTATATGTAGGGGAATTGTTTGTGGGTTGGAACGTAAGGCTCTTTTTTTACTCCTTATACCTTATGACATTCTGATCTGAGTCAGTCCATTCTTCCACCCCAGCTCGTATCCGAGCCCACTGACGTGCTCATCGTGATCTCAGGAGTCCGTAGCACGCCCCAGCTCCTCCTGCCGTGCTTCCTAACCCCGACCCCGAGATTGCCCGAACTCCGGCAGCCGCAAAGGAGCTCGCCGCCGGCAGCTCCGGCCACCCCAGCTGCTGTCACTTACCTCTTTAGATGCGCCTTCCTCCCAGGAACCCGTAGGAGCAAACCGCACGTCAAATGGTGCTCCGTAGCGAGCGCACGGCGCACCTCCGCTGTCGGCCGTGGTCGTCGCCGGCGACACTCCGGCGACTGCCGACGTGGCACGCCTAATTAGCACTAATGACGCTCTAAACACCCCCCCACAGCCACTGACAGTGGGCCCCGTAGTGGGTCAAAGCCCGGGTCAACGCGGGATTAGCCCCTGTGTCACTGACGTGTGGACCCCACACGTCAGGTTTGACCTGGACCGCCCGTTGACCTGCTGAGGTCAGCATGAGGTCATGCTGACGCCATAATTCATTTTCTGGAATTATTTTAATTCTAAATATTCAGGAAATTCCAGAAAATGCCTAAAACTTCTAAAAATCATAGAAAATTAACCGTAACTCCAAATTAAATAAATTATATATGAAAAATTATCAGAAAAATTCAAGGAATCCATCTGTACCATTTTCATGCATGTTAGAACAACTTATCACTACTGTTTAGGACAAATGAAGTGAATGACATTTAAATAACCCCATATGGAGTTTGAATTTGAATTTTGGATTCAAACCAACTTCATTTAATCTGGTTTTAGGTGCATTAGCCCAAAACACATTCATATTGCCATGTCATAGCATGCATCATATTGTGCATTGCATTGATCGTGTCTTTTCTGTATTTGCCGGTAATTGTCCCCTCTCGATAGACGTGACACCGATGATGCGATCGTTGACACTGACGAAGACTCAATGTTATCTTCAGAAGTGCCAGGCAAGCAAAACCCCCTTGTTCATTCCGATAAAATCCCACTCTCTCGCTCCTGCTCTCTTTTTACTGCATTAGGACAACACCGAATCATCTGTTACATGCTGCGGTAGTTGAACCCCTTTATCCTCTGCATGACCTGTCATTGCCACAGTAAATAGATGAAACCCACTAGCATGAGTAGGAGTTGTTTGAGCCCTGTTGTGCCTACTCATTCATGCTTGTTTGTCATGCCTGCTATTGCTTAGAGTCGAGTCAGGTCTGATTCATCGGGGATGAATCAGAGGTGTGTGAACATGTCCTACTGTGTGTGAGCTAAGTGTGTGAACACGATTTGGTAAAGGTAGCGGTGAGAGGCCATGTAGGAGTACATGGTGGGTTGTCTCATTGTAGCCGTCCTCAGGAACTGAGTTCTGTGTTTGTGATCCATGATTCAGCTACTACCATACATTGGGCCCTGAAATATGACCCCGCTCGACTTCTTATTCACCCTTGTCCTCTGTCCAGGAGTTGCAAGTAGTTTCTGGTGTTTGTAGTATGCTGGAGGCCGTGGACAGCGCTGACCGTAGGGGTGGGCTGTGATGCGGTAGGCACGTGGCCGGGTATACCGGGCACCCGTTTGGTGTCACGGAACCCTGTTCACATCGTTTGGGGCTGTGAGCGAAACTCCGGCCGGATCTCCTCATGGATGGAACCCGAATAGGCGATAAACCTGGACTAGAGACTTAGGTGTTTAGGTAGGTCGTGGTCTACACCCACGTCGGCTTTCGCTTGAAGTCTGCCGAGCACATGTCGTGTGCAGACGCTAAGTGGTGGAAACATGTATGAAGAAGTACACCCCTGCAGGGTTAATATCATCTATTCGAATAGCCGTGTCCACGGAAAAGGACTTCTGGGTTGCTTATATCAGTTCATAGACAAGTGAAAGTGGATACTCTAAAATACGCAAGATAAGCGTGAGTGCTATGGATGGCGTTCTCGTAGGGAGACGGGAGCGATTCCATAGTGGTGTATTGATATGGTGAATATGTGGACTCGTGTGCGCCACCTCAAAAGAGTTACTTGCAGTCGTAGTTCAGGATAGCCACCGAGTCAAAGCTGGCTTGCTGCAGTTAAACCCCACCATCCCTTTGTTGATAATGATGCATATGTAGTTAGTTCTGATGTAAGTCTTGCTGGGTACATTTGTACTCACGTTTGCCTATTTTATGTTTTGTGCAGAGAGACTTCAGTCTCACTAGTAGTTCCGCGTGGACTTCGACGTTTAGCTTGTTACCTCAGCTACGATCTTGTGCCCTCGGCAGGATCTGATAAATAGTCAGGCTTCTCAGCCCTTTTCATTTATAGATGTCTGTACTCAGACATGATAGCTTCCGCTTGTGCTTTGACTTGTATGCTCTGATTGTTGGGTCATGAGACCCCTGTTTGTAATATCTCGCTCCTCGGAGCCTATTGAATAAATTACTTGTGTCGTAGAGTCATGTTGTGATGCTTCGTTGTATTTGCACATATCGAGCATATTGTGTGTATGATTGAAATGCTTGGTATGTGTGGGATCTGACTATCTAGTTGTTTATCTTTAGTAGCCTCTCTTACCGGGAAATGTCTCCTAGTGTTACCGCTGAGCCATGGTAGCTTGCTACTGCTCTGGAACACTTAGGCTGGCCGGCATGTGTCCTTCTTCGTTCCTGTGTCTGTCCCTTCGGGGAAATGTCACGCTTTGAGTACCGGAGTCCTGTTAGCCCGCTACAGCCCGGTTTACCGGAGTCCTGCTAGCCCAGCGCTACAGCCCGGACCCACTTGCTGATGACCGACACGTTCGAAGCTGGGTCATGGATGCCTGTCCCTGTAAGTCTGTGCCACTTTGGGTTTACGACTAGTCATGTCAGCCCGGGCTCTTTATCATATGGATGCTAGCGACACTATCATATACGTGAGCCAAAAGGCGCAAATGGTCCCGGGAAAAAGGTAAGATGACACCCGTGGGGATACCGTGCGTGAGGCCGCAAAGTGATATGAGGTGTTACCAGCTAGATCGATGTGACATCGAGTCGGGGTCCTGACATGTTCATGCACACATGGTATTTCACGTGCGGTAAATCCAGAGGACACACGATTTTCTTTGCCTCCTTGAAACTGGTCGGGCACTTGTTCCCCTTGGGAAGACGTTCGTGCCAGAATGACATGTTCTCGTCGAAGCATGCATTAGTCATTTTGTGTTTTACCTTCATCTCCAGAGCCATGAGCGTTACTTTCAGGCAGGTATCCTCAGGCATGCATCCTTCATACAATGGAGTAACCACGTCTATCTCCAGTTGACCCAGCTTGGCTTTCTCTCGGGCGGCATCTCTTGCATTATCCGTCTGCTTGAGAAGCAGTTCGTGAATATGAGGGTCCTGCACCCAGTCCATCGATGGTCCATCGTCATCTGCTCCGGCATCTTCATCTTCCTCATCATCATATCTGACATCTTCTACATGATGACTGTGTACAACATCACCGTCGTGATCATGTCCTGGAGATTCTTCGTCTTCTCGCCCGCACTCGCCGCGGTGGTTCTCTTGCCCGGCCCCCATGGACGACTTCATAGTCATCTTCATCACCTTGCCACCTATAGCCATCCATGAAACCACGCAAGAGCAAGTGGTCCTGCACCTACCCGGAATCCGGGTCAGCAATAAGGCTCTTCAGCTTGCATCTTCGACACGGACATCTTATCTCCGTCTCGTTCTTTTGAAGCATCTCGGCCTTTGCAGAGCTCAAAAACCTATTCACGATGCCTTCGGTCATCGTGCGGACCATGGTCACTTGCGGGGTAGAGCAAAATGATATTTTAGAACCAAGAAAATTTTTGGCATGACTTTCCATAAAAACAGGACCAAAAAGAATGCATAGTGCCAAAATTCTCGCCGAAACATAAATGAATCAACATTCCGGCAAAATATTGGCAACTATCGCATTTCAAATACCGGTACCTGCAAACACAAACATATATGCAACACCACAAACATATGCAACACCACAAACATACATAGATCTAGCTAGGCCATAAAAAATGCATGTGCACGTTGTTGGAGGGAGAAAAAAAGTAGATCTACAACATAAAGATAGCTTTCCCCTTACTTACCTATCAAAAAAGGTAATTTAACCATTTAATTTGGATGAATCTATGGTGCAAATGAGGTGAGGAGGAGGAGGCAGCCGAGACAAGCTTGGAGGAGGAGATGGAGAGAATGAAGTGGGGAAAGTGAGTGTGTAGGTGTGGCTATCCAAAATATCTAGCTGGTCCCAGGTTACTAATGGCGCACCACCCACAAATGCGCCATTAGTAACCCTGGATACTAATGGCGCACTAGCTTGTGGTGCGCCATTTGTAGTTTTGCAAAAAAAAATGACAGTAGTGGCGCACATGGTGAGTGGTGCGCCATTACTAGTTAAACTAGTAATGGCGCATTGTTACCTGGTGCGCCATTAGTATTTTTGGAAAAAATATGTTAGTAGTGGCGCACCATTGGTGTGGTGCGCCACTGTTATATAGTAGTGGCGCACCACATGTATGGTGTGCCATTAGTGTCCATATTATCTATAGCCCTTTTCCTAGTAGTGCATGTCTTTCGGCCTTGTCAATGCTCCTCCAACGTTCTCTCGCATGATGAACTTCATCTTCAACCCTTACACAAATGATTTCTTCTTGGTGTATCTCGATGCTATTTCGGTCTTTTCGAAGAACAAGGAGGATCATGCCAAGCATTTGAGATTGGTACTCGACAAACTCAGAGAGCATCAATTCTATGCGAAGTTTTCAAAGTGTGAGTTCTGGCTTGATGAGGTTCTATACCTTGGCCATATCATCTGAGCCAAGGGCATAGTTGTTAATCCTGAGAAGGTGTCTGTAATTGTGAATTGGGAACCACCTCAAAATGTCAAATAGTTACACAGCTTTCTTGGGCTTGCAAGCTATTGTCGAAGATTCGTTGAGAATTTCTCTAAGATCGCAAAGCCTATTTCCAACCTTCTCCAGAAGCATGTCAAGTATGTCTGGACGCCAGAGTGTGATGTGGCCTTCAACAGCCTCAAAGAGAAGTTAGTCACAGCTCATGTTTTGACTCCTCCTGATGAATCCAAACCATTCGAAGTTTTCTGTGATGCCTCCCTGCAAGGTCTCGGTGCTGCGTTAATGCAAGAGAAGAAAGTAGTGGCTTATACCTCTCGCCAGTTGAAGCCCAACTAAAAGAACTACCCCACTCATGACCTCGAGTTGGCGGCAGTTGTCCATGCTCTATTAACGTGGAGACATCTCTTGTTGGGAAGGAAAGTGGACATCTTCACTGATCATAAGAGCCTCAAGTACATCTTCACTCAACCCAACCTCAACCTCAGGCAGACTCGTTGGGTAGAAATGATTCAAGAATACAATCCGAGTATTGAATATACTCCAGGCAAGGCCAATGTCATTGCAGATGCTTTGAGTAGGAAGGCTTACTGCAATAGCTTAATTCTCAAGCCCTTCCAACCAGACCTTTGTGAAGCTTTCCGCAAACTGAATCTCCAAGCTATTCCTCAAGGCTTTCTTGCCAACCTCCAAGTCTCTCCTGCTTTGGAAGATCAAATTCGTGAGGCACAACTTCTTGATGCCATGGTGAAGAAGGTGAAAAATGGGATTGCCAAGAGTCAACCCAAATACAAGTTCTATCGCCTTGATGACAAAGATACTCTATTCTTCGAGGATCGAATTGTGGTTCCTAAGGTTGATCTACGGAGAGTCATTATGAACTAGGCTCACAATTCCCTTCTATCCATTCATCCTAGAAGTACGAAGATGTACCATGACCTCAAGCAGTCGTATTGGTGGACTAGAATGAAGTGAGAAATTGCTCCATTCATGAATGAATGTGATGTCTGCAGAAGAGTGAAAGCAGAACACCAACGGCCAGCTAGTCTCCTCCAACCTCTTGCCATTCCAGAATGGAAGTTTGATCATATTGAGATGGACTTCGTAACTGGATTTCCCAAGTCCAAGCGTGGAAATGATGCTATCTTCGTTGTCATCGACAAGCTTACAAAAGTGGCTCATTTTCTTCCTATCAAAGAATCTATCACAGCAGCTCAGCTGGCAGAGCTGTACACCTCCAGGATTGTCTCTTTGCATGGAATTCCGCAATTGATATCTTCAGATCGTGGAAGCATCTTCACCTCTAAGTTCTGGGACTCCTTCTAGAAGGCCATGGGCACCAACATTCGCTTCAGCACAGCCTTCTATCCTCAAACTAGTGGACAAGTCGAGCGAGTCAATCAAATCCTTGAAGATATGCTCAGGGCTTGTGTCATTTCCTTCGGTATGAAGTGGGAAGATTGTCTTCCATATGCCGAGTTCTCCTACAAGAACAGCTTCAAAGCGAGTTCACGCAAGGCCCCATTCAAGATTCTCTATGGCAGAAAGTGCGGTACTCCTCTTAATTGGTCAGAGACTGGTGAACGCCAACTTCTTGGCAATGACTTAATCATAGAAGCTGCAAAAATGTGCAAAGTTATCTGTGAAAATCTCAAAGCTGCGCAATCCCGCAAGAAGATTTACTATGATAGCAAGCATCGTGACTTGGCTTTCGAGATAGGAGACCATGTCTACCTCCGCGTCTCTCCAATGAAAGGTACTCGTTGCTTCGGTATCAAAGGAAAGCTTGCCTATAGATACGTGGGTCCTTTCAAGATCATTGGAAAAAGAGGCGATCTCGCCTATCAACTTGAGCTTCCGTCCAACTTCGCAAACGTGCACGATGTGTTTCACGTGTCACAGCTTCGGAAGTGCTTCAAGACTCCTAAGCGCACCGTCAACTTCGAAGAGATTGATCTCCAAGAAGATTTGTCTTATCATGAGCATCCTGTTGCTATTCTTGAAGAAACTGAGTGTAAGACTCACAACAAGTCTATCAAATTCCTGAAAGTGAAGTGGTAACACCATTACGACCGACAAGCCACCTGGGAATGCGAGGACCACCTCCGTTCCGAATATCCGGAGTTCTTTCATTCCTAGATCTCGAGACGAGATCCTTTCATAGTGGTGGAGTTTTGTAATGCCCCGGATGTAACTTGCTATATTTGTACTCCGACTCTTGCCATTTTCGGCTCTAAGTTATGAGATTCCCTTCGTGGTTGGGTTCTCTCTTCGTTTTGCATTTTGTCCATGTCATACATTCCATATCATGTCATCATGTGCATCGCATTTGCTTTCGTGTTCGTCTCATGCATCCGAGCATTTTCCCCGTTGTCCGTTTCGCAATCCGACACTCCTACATGCACTAGTGTGCTCCTTTTGTCTCTTTTCATGAGCGGGTGTTAAACATTCTCGGAATGGACCGAGAGTTGCCAAGCGACCACCATCGGTAGACCGCCTGTCAAATTTCATGCCATTTGGAGTCCGTTTGATGCTCCAATGGTTAACCGGGTAACCGGAAAGGCCTCTTGTGTGTTGCAGCCCAACACCTCTCAAAAACGGCCCAATAACCCTTCCAAACCACTTCCATGTCCTCCGCCGTCGGATCACGATCGTGTGGTCGAAAACTACACTCCATTTGGACACTCCTACCTCCTTCTACCTAGAAATATGTGCCCCTCCCAGATTTTTTGCACAGTCTAACCCTAGCTCCACCCTCCACCGCCGCTGGACACGTCCGGGCGGAGCCGGACGCGTCCGCCACCACCGCCCGACCAATCGGGGCACACCAAGTGGCGCCGTGCCCACTTCCCCGCCGAAGCCCGCTGGGCCCGCCTCCGGCCCCCGCGGCCCGTTGGCCTCGCCCCGCCGCCAGCGCGTCTCTTCGCCGCCCGCGCCA
>NC_057800.1:282774504-282788244 GCF_018294505.1 Triticum aestivum | reverse complement strand
CAGCGCCGCCCCGCGCCTTCCTCCGCCGCCCGCGCCGCGCCTGTGCCTCCTCGCCGCCGGCCTTACCGTCCGCAGCGGTGCGCCGCTCCCCGCCGTCCGCGTCGCGCCTTCCTCCGCCACCTCACCGCCGACCCCGTCTCTGGCCGGATCCGGCGAGGAGCCCACCGGATCCACTTCGGCGACCACCGCCTCCCTCTTCTCCGACAATTCCAACGACGAACCCCGGCGATCTTCGTAATCCGTGCCAAGAACAAACCCTAGATCTAGACCCGGAGGTTGAACCAATTTTTCGTCTAAGTCCTTTTCTGCATTATTTTGTGCCCCTGTTCATTGCATCATAACTTCATGACCACTGCTCCGTTTCATGCGCATGATATATCAAAATGTTCATCATGATGTGCTCTTCATTTTTTGCCATTGTGGCATGCTTGTTTGAGTCCATATTGATGCCCAAATCACTGATGGAAGAGTGCTATAAAATTTTAGCTCCTATTACTTAGCAGATTATGATGATTTGTCATTTTTGTCACATTTGTTGTGTGCGTCATATGGTCATGTGCTCTACAGGTGTTTTGATCTTTGCCATGCCATCTTTACAGGGGTTCTTGCCATGTATTTTTGTGATCAATGTGGTGGCTAGCACAAGCATGCAAATTAGCCTTCGTGATATTGCTGATTTCAGGGACTTAGGATTTTGCTAAGTCCTTGGTCTGCTGTTATTTTTAGGCCATGTATACTAGATGCTAAAGTGAGATACATGCTTACTTTGAGTTGCTTCAGTAAGCATGATTTGGAAATATGGTTATGCTCTATCCATCCATGCCCCTTTTTGAAATTATGGAGTGCCCTAGCATGACTTAATCTTGCTCTACGTTTGCTATAAAATATTCCTGGCAGATTGTTTACATGTTAATCAATTTTGCCATGGTTATTGTAGTTGATCCATGCACGATATGAACTTGCTCTTTCCATGGTTAGCTTCATAAACATATCTTCTTGCTGATGCTATGCTTATCTTATCATGAAATTCCTTGTGGTGAGTGAATCGAGCTCGCAAAAATGCCTTCATAACTCTGTTTATGCCATGCTCTATTTTTCTGTTAAGTCTGAATCTGTTAACGGAACTTATTATGTTTACATGGGTGGCACCGTAGCTTCTGGGCCTTTTTGGCTCATGTTCAGTAAGGGACTTTTGTTCTATGCATTTAGTAATTTCATGTCATGCCTTTGTTTGCTATGATCTATTCCTGTAGCATGTTGTTTGCTTGCTCTAAACATGGATTCCTGAGGTTAATTTCTGGCATGTTAGTTTTTCCACCAAGTCTGTGAAGCTGATATCTTTTACACTTTTGCCATGCTTGTTTGAACCTATTCTAGTGTGATTTAGCCGTATCTCAGTGTTCATGTTTTGTCAGGCATCTTGAGTAGATCACTTCCATGTGCTTTATTGTTATCTTGGAGTGCATTAGCTTAGTTTCTTGTCGCATTCTAGATGTCATCATGCTGTTAATTGCTGAGCTGTGCCATTCTTGTTTTGCTTGCTTTTTGCAAACTGTGCATCCGATTCGGGTGATCTTCATATCGATTTCGACCGAAATCAACTCATCTTTCGAGTGGCACACTTAGTTTGCCAAGTTGATGCCTTGATCATTCTTTTCCTTCCGGAGCACGCATATGCATTACATATCACATCCCGCATGTCATGCCATGTTTTGCATCATGTTGTTTGTGCATCGCACCATGATTTATTGTTGGCCCTTTGCTTGTGTTCTTCCTTTGGGTAGAGCCGGGATATGAGTACATGATCGAGGAACCTGTTGAGTACGCTTACGAGGATCAAGCTTTCATCAACTCTGAGAACTTTTCAGGCAAGATGAGCATACCCTCGAAATCACTTCTATCTTTGCTTGCTAGTTGTTCGCTCTATTGCTATGCCGCGATACGTACCACTTGCTATATCATGCCTCCCATATTGCCATGACAAGCCTCTAACCCACCGTTTCCTACCACTTGGCTATGTTACCGCTTTGCTTAGCCCCTCTTATAGCGTTGCTAGTTGCAGGTGAAGTTGAAGTTTGTTCCTTTTGGAACATGGATATTGTTGGGTTATCATTATTAAATCTTGTTTACTTCAATGCATATATGTACTTGGTAAAGGGTGGAAGGCTCGGCCTTATGCCTGGTGTTTTTTTCCACTCTTGTCGCCCTAGATTCCATCATATCGATGTTATGTTCCTTGATTTTGTGTTCCTTACACGGTTGGGTGATAATGGGAACCCCTTGACAGTTCGCCTTGAATAAAACTCCTCCAGCAAGGCCCAAACTTGGTTTTACCATTTTCCACCTAAGCCTTTTCCCTTGGGTTCTGCGGACTCATGGGTCAACTTTATTTTAAACCACCGGGCCAGTGCTCCTCTGAGTGTTGGTCCAAACTAGAGCACCGTGCGAGACCATCCCTTGGCAACTTGGGTTATGTTGGTTACCGTACGCTTAGCTTATCCGGTGTGCCCTGAGAACGAGATATGTGCAGCTCCTATCGGGATTTGTCGGCACAGCGGGTGGTCTTGCTGGTCTTGTTTTACCATTGCCGAAATGTGTTGTAACCGGGATTCCGAGTCTGGTCGGGTCTTCCTAGGAGAAGGAATATCCTTCGTTGACCGTGAGAGCTTGTGATGGGCTAAGTTGGACACCCCTGCAGGGTTTTGAACTTTCGAAAGCCGTGCCTGCGGTTATGGGCAGATGGGAATTTGTTAATATCCGGTTGTAGAAAACTTGACACTTAACTTAATTAAAATGAATCATCCGCGTGTATAGCCGTGATGGTCTCTTTTCGGTGGAGTCTGGGAAGAGAACATGGTCTTGTGTTATGCTTGAACGTAAGTAGCTTCAGGATCACTTCTTGATCACTATTAGCTTCTCGACCGTGCTATGCTTCTCTTCTTGCTCTCTTTTGCGTAAGTTAGCCACCATATATGCTAGTGCTTGCTGCAGATCCACCTCACTACCCCTTTACTTCAAGCTTAAATAGTCCTGATCGCGAGGGTGTGAGATTGCTGAGTCCCCATGACTCACAGATACTTCCAACAAATGCAGGTGCCGATGATGCCAGTGCAGGGGACGCTACCGAACTCAAGTGCGAGTTCGACGAGGATTCGGGTCGTTACTATGTTTCTTTTCCGGATGATCAGCAGAGGAGCCCAGTTGGGGCGATCGGGGATCTAGCATTTGGGGTTGTCTCTCTTTATTTTGGTTCCGTAGTCGGACCTTGATATTCTGGATGATGTATGATATATTTATGTATTGTATGAAGTGGCGATTGTAAGCCAACTCTTTATCCCTTTCTTATTCAGTACATGGGATGTGTAAAGATTACCCCTCTTGCAACATACGTACC
The DNA here is from genome assembly GCF_018294505.1 of Triticum aestivum. Lineage (NCBI taxonomy): Eukaryota > Viridiplantae > Streptophyta > Magnoliopsida > Poales > Poaceae > Triticum > Triticum aestivum. The sequence goes on along the minus strand of NC_057800.1, from coordinate 282,784,850 downwards.
ATGTGGTTATGCCTCTAAGTCGTGCCCCGACACGTGGGAGATATCGCCGTATCGTGGGTGTTACAGTGTTCATCCCTCTTGTCCATGCTAGGCCCTTCATTAGTATCAACACAAATGTATCCAATTTAGCCAACATCATATTCTCATGAACATTAGAATTGTCACCAAGGAACGAAAGTACATAGTAATTCAATTGGTGTGCACAAGCTCTAGTAATTGGTCCAGTATGTATAGCAGCATGGGCTATGGGTGTAACAATGGTATTGATGCCCTCATCAGAGCCACCTTTTGACCTACCTCCTCCTCTATAAATACTCAAAAATCCCAAAACCTATGAGGGATTCCACGAAATACTTTTTCCACCGCGGCAAGTTCCAGAACCAGGAGATCCAACCTAGAGGCCTTTTTCGGCATTCTGCCGGACGGGGAAAGGATCACAGAGGGGTTCTGCATCATCCTTGCTGCCCCTCTGATGACGCGTGAGTAGTTTACCACGGACCGATGGGTCCACAATTAGTACCTAGATGGCTTCTTCTCTCTTTTTCATCTTCAATACAATGTTCTCCTCGGTGTTCTTGGAGATCTATTTGATGTAATGACTTTTTGTGGTGTTCTTGGAGATCTATTCGGTGTTCTTGTGATCCGATGAATTTTGAGTTTATGATAAGATATATCCATGAATATTATTTTAGTTTTCTCTGAAATCTTTTAAGCATGATTATTATAGCCTCGTATTTCTTATTTGATTTATTTGTTTGGTTTGGCCAACTAGATTGATTTATCTTGCCATGGGAAGAGGTGGTTTGTGATGGGTTCGATCTTGCGGTGCTCAATCTTAGTGACAGAAAGAGACATGGCATGCATGTATAGTTGCTATTAAGGGTAACAAGAGGTTCTTTATTTCATCCATGAGTTTATCTTGTCTACATCATGTCATCTTGCTTAAGGCGTTACTCCCTTCTTTCATGAACTTAATAGATGCATACTGGATAGCGGTCGATGTGTGGAGTAATAGTAGTAGATGCAGAATCATTTCGGTCTACTTGTCTCAGACATGACGCCTATATACATCATCATTGCCTTAGATATCATCATAATTATTAGCTTTTCTGTCAATTTTCCAACAACTATTTGTTTACCTATTGTATGCTATTTTCTCGAGAGAAGCCTCTAGTGAAAACTATGGCCCCCAGGTCTATTTTCTATCATATATTAAAACCAAAATTACCTTGCTGCATTTTTCTTTTATTTATTTTCTTTTGTATTTTTGTCAGATCTATCTATTAAAAATAGTATCTTTTTTATCTTGCTCATAACCTTGAGGGATTGACAACCCCTCTACGCGTTGGGTTGCAAGTATTTGTTGTTTCTGTGCAAGTGTTGTTTACATAGTGTTGCTTGGTTCTCCTACTCGATTAATAACCTTGGTTTCATAACTGAGGGAAATACTTATCTCTACTGTTCTTCATCATCCTCTCCTCTTCGGGCATCACCGCTAGGAAAGCCTCGCAAAGGGTGGCGAAGACATAGTGGAGGAGAACGGAGTTCAGGTGCAGGTGCAACACGTGGATTTAGTAATGGCTGAGTATGGCATTGAAATAGTTAGAGAAGGGCGGCACGAGCCCTGCAAAGACAGAGTCGATGAAGAATGGGAAGGTCGTGCCCTCCTACTGGTCCACGGGGCATGACGCCGACGAAATCTTCATCATCCCATTCTCATTGAGGGCGCCAGCCGTCATCGGATGTACCTTGTCCACGCCCTGCTCGTTCAGAATCATGGGCTTCAGCAGTGCGGCCCCAGGCCCCGGCGTGTTCACTTTCCCCTTCCCTTTCTTTCCAGGGGCCATGGCGCTGGAGAGATATTGCACTACAAATAAACACTTACGTGATGATATGTGTTTGTAAAAGTAGGTCACGCTTTCTGTCATGCATGTACATCCATGATGATTTTATGACAGAATCAAGATTTTCAAACCTGTGCTATCATAGAAGTGTTGATGCGGAGCATCCCATGGTTATCCCCATGGATACTACCCCAACTACCCAAGAACCAAGTGGACCCATGACAAGATATTGCGCACGTGCTATTCAATCCGAGGTGACATCTCTCCTTCTTCCCTTACATTCGAGTGAGACATGGCTATTGCCGAAGTCATAAACACTATGTGTAATCAGGTACAATGCTTAATCCACGGAGTTGAGAGCTGAGGAAGAAGCAACAAGCGCCAACTCTCTGTTCATCTCAGAACTTCCGGCCAAAGCACGGATCCTCCGGCCGCCCTAGAACTTTCGGCCTTCGACGACCCAGACGAGCCTGGGCATGCCAACTCTCTGGTTAGCCCGGAACCTGGCCGGACCTTCCGGCCTTCCTGGACCTTCCGGCTGCCATACCTCATACTCGACCGTGTCGTGCCAACTCTCTGTCTAGCCAGGACCGTGCCCAGATCCTTGCTAGGAACCTCCAGCACCCGGAACTTTCGGCCCTGCCTGTGCATAGTGACTCGGGTCGAGGCCCATGTACCCTTTCGCGCCCTAGACTATAAATACTCTTCTTCTACCTAAGTTTTAGGGTTAGGAAAGATTGTAGCTCACTTGAGATTATAGCTTTGCTCATCCACTTGTACCTCTACTCCATTGGAGACCAAGGCCTCCGCGAAGAAGATCCTCCATGTGGATTCAAGACCTCGCAAGGGAGGATCCCCCTCATGGATTCAAGACCCCATCCCCGGATCGGGAAGGACTACCGCATCTTGTATCGTCCTTTGTTGCATTTGAATCCTATATCACTCTTTGTGTTCATGGATCTAGAACATGTGTGACTGTTTCCCATTGATTTGAGTGTTTTCCCCTCGTTTCCCTTGTGTTTTTCCCTCATGTGTTCTTTGTGTTCTTCGCGAGATCCACTCCAGTCGTGAAAGATCAGCCTTAGGGTATCCACCCTACATCATCTTGGTATCATGAGCAAGGTTGATCACGCCTTTGGAGTCTCTCCCTTTGTTTTCTAGCCTATTTTTTTTTCTCTTTTGTACCAATTTATAAAATCCACACAAAATAGCCCTCCCATTTTTTTTGTGATTTGTTGGTTTGATGATGTTTTGTTGGATTTGATTTGTGGATTGCGTGTGTAGCTCATATATCTAGCTTCCTCACCCTTCTCCACAGCCAAACTTTTCCTTTTTCCCTTCCTATTTGGTTTTTTTCCAAGTTTTTCCGCCCAAATCCCCGATCTGAAATTCCCCTATTCATCTATTTCCACAACCCAAGAACTTCCGGCCCCGCACGGACCTTCCGGCCACAATGTCACAGCCCTAGCTTAGTCCCTGCCTGTCATTGCATAAGCATCCATGCATCATCTTTAAATTTTTGAAACTTGAAATGGGCATGTCCAAACCCTAGCATGATGTAGGGTAGAACCCTAGATGCTCGATCATTAAAAAATGGAGGGGATCCCGTGAAGATCACAAAGAACATGAGGGAACCATGAGAGGAATCACTCAAACCAACAAGATTCGATTACACATGTGCTAGACCTCGAATCACAAAGAGATACATGATCCACGATCAACAAGGGACGATACAAGTAGCAAGTTCTTCTTAATTAGGAGGTCTTGAGGGTCTTCCCGTTAGGGATTGGGGTCTCTCTCGGTGGAGTATATTTGGATGGATGAGCAAGGCTCTATCTCTCAAATGAGCTATCACTTTGCTAACCCTAATTCGAAGCTAGGAGACGAGTATTTATAGTCCAAGGGGTAAGTTGGGGGTTACATGGGTCATTGACCTTTTACTGCGCGCAAGCAGAGTGGTAGTACTGGCCATGGGAGCGGTTGTACCGCCTGGAGCTCTTGTACTAGTTCCTGGAGGTGTTCCCGGAAGTCATTAGCGGTTGTAACGGTGGTTGGAGCGGGTGTACCGGTCATACGGCTGATACGGGGACAAACCGGGGTGGTACCGGCCTTGCACCGCACAATTACAGAAGATGGACCGGTAGTTGGGCGGTAGTCAAGTGGTTGTACCGCTCGGGCGGTAGTTGGGCGGTACATGGGCAGTTGTACCTCTATCTCTGCATTGGGAAATTCCCTCTCCATGCTCTTGATCTCCATCTTGCACCATTCCTTCTCCTTGTTGGTTCCTTGGTGCCTAAGCACACAAAGTTTCTTTGTTTGAGGTAGTAGCCATGTCTCATGTGGGTCCAAGGGAAATTTAACAAGGAGGGATCTCACCTTATGCCCAATGGCACATGCTCGAGCTCTCATCGTAGGTGCACTTGGGGCTTGGGGAATAGTTGGAGTGTACATGGGGATGACCATAGGATGATCTGCATCATCTCCCCCCCCTTGGGAAAGATCCGACCTCGGATAATAATCCTCATGACCATATGGAAAAAGTTGTTGTGGACAGACTTGTAATTGAATGGACTTGAAGACATGGCACAATCCAAGTACTCCAAGGTGTCTACGGAGTGGTATACATGCAAAAAGATGCTTAGCACACACAAGGTGTCCATCATGTAAGCATGAGTTCGTCCGATTATATTGTTCGTGACAAGGCACAAGATGCTTAGTCAATTATGTAAAATGATACGTAAAGCATTTGTGAGAGCAAATTCATTTGTTGTGCACACAAAGTTATGGTAAATGTCATAGTGCACAAAGCTACAAATTCTACCATTGTGCAAAATGATGTCATAGAGAGATGGTATATCAAGAGCATGAACATGGAAATGGATTCTCAATATGATTATGTTATCATGCAATAGATGGTAGGCAATCTGATCATTATGTATGAATATGTCATCAAGGAAGATCACAACAAATTTGCTAAGGAAGTGCACAAGCTCATATATCATGGATAACAGACGTATAAGATGCAACAAGGAAATCATAATGTGAGTCAATCCATGCATAAGATGGAAATTTGTTATGGGTGGTGTTGTACCAAAACATGATGTCGTGGCGCTCCTCAACTTGAAGGTCCATAGGTTCCATCTCCAATGTCAGTCCTCCATCCAATATGTGTATCATGTAGACAAGAAGAGGAAACACCCCATCCCATATGCGTATTTGATAACCCACAAGTATAGGGGATCGCAACAGTTTTCGAGGGTAGAGTATTCAACCCAAATTTATTGATTCAACCCAAGGGGAGCCAAAGAATATTCTCGAGTATTAGCAGCTAAGTTGTCAATTCAACCACACCTGGAAACTTAATATCTGCAGCAAACTATTCAGTAGCAAAGTAATATGATAGTAGTGGTAACTGTAGCAAAAGTAATTTTTTTGGGTTTTGTAGTGATTGTAACAATAGCAACGGAAAAGTAAACAAGCGAAGAACAATATAAGAAAAGCTCGTAGGCATTGGATCGGTGATGGAGAATTGTGTCAGATGCGATCGATTGTGCAACAGTTATAACATAGGATGACACAGAACTAGCTCTAGTTCATCAATGTAATGTAGGCACGTCTTCCGAATATAGTCATACGTGCTTATGGAAAAGAACTTGCATGACATGTTTTGTCCTACCCTCCCGTGGCAGCGGGGTCCTATTGGAGACTAAGGGATATTAAGGCCTCCTTTTAATAGAGTACCAAACGAAAGCATTAACCCATAGTGAATACATGAACTGCTCAAACGACGGTCATCACCGGGAGTGGTCCCGATTATTGTCACTTTGGGGTTGCCGGATCATAACACATAGTCGGTGAATATAGACTTGCAAGATAGGATCAAGAACTAACAGATGTTCATGAAAACATAATAGGTTCAGATCTGAAATCGTGGCACGCGGGCCCTAGTGACAAGCATTAAGCATAGCAAAGTCATAGCAACATAAATCTCAGAACATAATGGATACTAGGGATCAAACCCTAACAAAACTAACTTGATTACATGATAAATCTCATCCAACCCATCACCGTCCAGCAAGCCTACGATGGAATTACTCACGCACGGTGGTGAGTATCATGAAATTGGTGATGGAGAAAGGTTGATGATGACGATGGCGACAGATTCCCCTCTCTGGAGCCCTGAACGGACTCTAGATCAGCCCTCCCAAGATAGTTTAGGGCTTGGCGGTGGCTCCGTATCGTAAAACGCGATGAATCCTTCTCTATGGTTTTTTTCTCCCCGAACACGAATATATGGAGTTGGAGTTGAGGTTGGTGGAGCGTCAGGGGGCCCACGAGGCAGGGGGGCGTGCCCGGGGGGTAGGCGTGCCCCCCACCCTCATGGACAGGGTGTGGGCCCCCTGACGTGGATTGTTTCGCCAGTATTTTTATATATTCCAAAAATAATCTCCGTTGATTTTCAGGTCATTCCGAGAACTTTTATTTCTACACAAAAATAACACCATGGCAATTCTGCTGAAAACAGTGTCAGTCCGTGTTAGTTCCATTCAAATCATGCAAGTTAGAGTCCAAAACAAGGGCAAAAGTGTTCGGAAAAGTAGATACGACGGAGACGTATCAAATCCCCCAAGCTTAAACCTTTGCTTGTCCTCAAGCAATTCAGTTGTTAAAATGAAAGTGATAAATAAAAACTTTTACAAACTATGTTTGCTCTTGTTGTTGTAAATATGTAAAGCCATCATTCAAGTTTTCAGCAAAGATTATGAACTAACCATATTCACAGTAACATTTAGGTCTCATGTTTACTCATATCAGTGGCATAATCAGCTGGCGAGCAATAATAACAAATCTTGGATGACAACACTTTCTCAAAACAATCATAATATGATATGACAAGATGGTATCTCGCTAGCCCTTTCTGAGACCGCAAAACATAAATGCAGAGCACCTTTACGGATCAAGGACTGACTCGACACTGTAATTCATGGTAAAAGAGATCCAGTCACAGTCATACTCAATGTAAACTGACAGTAATGGATGCAAAATGACAGAGGTGCTCTCCAACGGGTGCTTTTTAATAAGAGGATGATGACTCAACATAAAAGTAAATAGGTAGGCCCTTTGTAGAGGGAAGCAGGGATTTGTAGAGGTTCCAGAGCTCGGTTTTGAAATAGATATGAATAATATTTTGAGCGGTATACTTTCATTGTCAATATAACAACAGAGAGATCTTGATATCTTCCATGCTACACACATTATAGGCGGTTCCCAAACAGAATGGTAAAGTTTATACTCCCCCTCCACCAACAAGCATCAATCCATGGCTTGCACGAAACAACGGGTGCCTCCAACTAACAAGAGTCCCGGGGGAGTTTTGTTTGCAGTTATTTTGATTTGATTTGCATAAAGCATGGGACTGGGCATCTCGGTGGCCAGCCATTTTCTCGTGAGTGAGGAGCGGAGTCTACTCCTCTTGAGAATAACCTGCCTAGCATGGAAGATACTGACAGCCCTAGTTGATACGTGAGCTATTCGAGCATACAAAACATAATGTTTATTTGAAGGTTTAGAGTTTGGCACATACAGATTTACTTGGAACGGCAAGTAGATACCATATATAGGTAGGTATGGTGGACTCATATGGAATAACTTTGGTGTTTATGGAATTGGATGGACAAGCAGTATTCCCACTTAGCACAAGTGAAGGCTAGAAAAAGACTAGGAAGCGACCAGCTAGAGAGCGACAACAGTCATGAACATGCATTAAAATTAATCAACACCGAATGCAAGCATGAGTAGGATATAATGCACCATGAACTTAAATATCGTAGAGGCTATGTTGATTTTGTTTCAACTACATGCATGAACATGTGCCAAGTCAAGCCACTCGAATCATTCAAAAGAGGATACCACCCTATCATACCACATGACAACCATTTTAATAGCATGTTGGCACACAAGGTAAACCATTATAAGCTCCTATATAATTAAGCATGGCATAAGCAACTACAATCTCTAACTGTCATTGCAAATATGTTTCTTTCATAATAGGCTGAATCAGAAACGATGGACTAATCATATTTACAAAAACAAGAGAGATCGAGTTCATACCATCTTTTCTCATCTCAATAAGTTCATGATATAATCATCATTATTGCCTTTCACTTGCATGACTGAATGGTGTGGATAATAATAATAGTGCATGTGCATTGGACTAAGCTGGAGTCTGCAAGCATTCAATTCAAGAGAGAAGACAAGGTAATATGGGCTCTTGTTAGATCAACAATAATGGATATGAGAGCCACTCAACATTTTCATTATGGTCTTCTCCTCTCGACCCCAAAGAAAAGAAACAAAACTATTTACATAGGAAAGCTCCCAACGAGCAAAAGAAGAACGAGAAATCTTTTTGGGTTTTCTTTTTAATTACTACTACTACTACAGGCATGGAAAGTAAACTAACTAAAATCTACAACTAAATTTTTTTTGGTTTTTTCTTAAGGTTTATCAAACACACAAGAAGAAAGCATAAAAAGGGAAATAAACTAGCATGGATATTACAATGAAAAAGTATGAGCACCGACAACTAGCATGAGTGTGTGAACAAGAATGTAATGTCGGTTAGAAATACGTACTCCCCCAAGCTTAGGGTTTTGGCCTAAGTTGGTCTACTGCCATGGCTAGCCTAGCGGATATCCAAAGTTGTAGTTGGGGTCGTACTGTGATGCAGCAGCTATTGCCCCATGAGCTGTCGCTTGGAGGCGAGCTGTCTCCGTCCTCCTCTTATACTCGTTCGCCTCCTCCCTGGTTATAACATATCTCCCCTTTGCCTGAAAGTCAAAGAAAGCGGGAGGAGGGAGAGCGACATGATAGGTGCGTCGTCTGTCAAAGATTAGTCGGTACTGGAGGCACTGGTCGTTCCTCTCAACAAACCGATGACGAACCATAGCATCATAATCTAGATAAGGAGGCAACTCAATATCATCCCCACGTATGGGTATCTCAAGATAGTTAGCTATACGAGTTGCATAAATTCCACCAAAGAAATCTCCACGAATACTATTATTATGCAACCTACGAGCAACAATAGCCCCCAAGTTATATTGTCTATCTCCTAAAACGGCACTCTTGAGAACACTAAGATCTGGCACGCACATGTGACATGCCTCATCCTTACCACTTATGCATCTTCCTATGAAGAGAGCAAAATAATGTATAGCGGGAAAATGAATACTCCCTATGGTGGCTTGTGTTACATCTCTAGATTCCCCCACAGTTATAGTAGCAAGAAAATCTCTATATTCAGATTTGCAAGGTTCACTCACATTACCCCACTGTGGGAGTTTACAAGCAGTGTTAAAATCTTCTAAGTACATGGTGTAAGATTTATCATAAAGATCAAACAGGACAGTTTGAGAATTGCGTGATGATGAAAATTCAAACCCTCTCACAAAGGAATCAGTCAGGTAGTAGTACTGATGGCACTTATCTGCCATGAAGCTCTCAAGATCGGCATTACGCACATATGCTTCAAATTCCTCCTTGATTCCTGCTCGAACCATTAAGTCCTCTGACGGCCATTCACAAGGCCGCACTTGAGCGTCCCTCGGTGATTCATTGTCCGCATCGCGTATTGCGGGTCTGGGTCCTAACTTCCTTGAAGAACCACCTTTGTACATTTTCCTAAACATATTTCTTCCTCTCAAAAATTTCTGAAATTTTAGTAACTTCAAAATAAAAGTGAACCAAACTCAACAAAATTGATAGCAACTACTCCACACAAGTGCCTAGAGACTATATCATGCATTAGAACTACTTGGGACCATATAAATTTGACATGCAAGCTCAAGAATAGGGTCACCTAGGCAGCAAAAATTTGCAATGACTAAAGCACTACAACAAAAACTAATTGGACCATTGGAGGAGTCACATACCAAAGAACAATCCTACAAAGCAGTTTTGTGAATGGAGCTTTGAGTGTGACGCCCGGATAATCAAGCTACAGTAACCTCTGCTAATGATGCCACGTCACCACTCTTACTGTTGTAAATATCGCGATGATTCAATCCCGTTCGAATTCAAAATTCAAAATCAAGCCAAACAATAAAAGTTTTCAAACATTAAAACTAAAATGTTCTATATGTGCCAAATCTTGCATAAATAATTATGGTGGAGAATCCACATTTTTATAAAGTATTTAATTGCAGCGAAATAAATAAAGTAGTAACAAAAACAAATAATTAAATGCCTTTACTAATTAATAAATTATCAGACTAAATTATTTGGGGACTAGACATTTTGTGACAGTGGACAGTATATATTTTACAGAAACTAAAGTAAAACAGGAAAGAATAAATAAAAACAAAAGAACAAATAGAAAACAAAAGAAAGAAAAGGAGAAAGAGACCCCCCCCCCACTGGGCCAGTCGGCCCAGCTGCTAGCCAGGCCGGCCCAGGCCGGCCCCACTCCCCCATAACCCCTGGGCGACCAAACCCTAACCC
>NC_057800.1:282760196-282774202 GCF_018294505.1 Triticum aestivum | reverse complement strand
TTCCCCCTCTCTCGATCCAAATCTGGATCGGGGACGAAACCCCCACGACGCCGTTCTCGTCACCCCGTCGCCCGAACCCCCACCGATGTCGTGCCGCCGCCCTAAGGCCTCCCCGTCGTCGGAGCCACCACCTCGCGGACGCCGCGCTCCTCCGTCCCCGCCTCTCCCTCGTCGGCCTACGTCAAGCCACGCTGCCCGGATAGACCGTCGCCGCCGACCGGGACGACCACGCTGGACGCCATCGCCGCTCCTTCCCTATGTCGTCATCGATCCGCCCCACCGTCGTCATCGCCTCGCCAACCGCTTCCGGCGCTACCTCCCGCTACCCCAGCCCAGCGCACCTCACCGCAGACCCCGGCGCCCCAGCGCCTCCTTTGGCTCGGGCAGGCACCCAAACGGGCTGACGCTCGCAGCGCCCCTGCGCCCGAATCGCCCAACGCCCATTTGGCCCTATGGGCCACTGACTAGGGGTCCCCCCCCCAAATGTTTAAAAAAAGATATATAAAAAAGAATAAAAAATAAAATAGTATTTAATCAATTAATTAACTAAATAATTAACTTAATTAATTCTATTTAAATTAAATAATTAAGGTTAATTAACCTAATAACTAATTAACCTAACTAACTATTGTTAATTAGCTAAACAGTCCCTGACAGGTGGGACCCACCTATCAGGTTGACCAGGTCAATGGTCAACGTTGACTGCTGACGTCATGTTGACGTCAGCAAGCACTATTCTGGATAATGTTAATTTAATTAATAATTAATAAATTAGAAAATGATTTAAACTTTAAAAATTAATATAAATTATACAGTAGCTTAGATGAAAATACTTTCTACATGAAAGTTTCTCAGAACGACGAGACGAACCCGGATACGCAGCCCGTTCGTCCGCCACGCATCCCTAGCATAGCAAACACGCAACTTTCCCCCTCTAGTTCATCTGTCCGAAAACGCAAAACAACGGGGATATTTTCCCGGATGTTTCCCCCCTTCACCAGTACCACCGCTTATCTCGTTAGGGCACCCCTAGCACCGCTACTTGTCATTGTCATGCATCGCTATGCATTTGTTTGCTTAATATTTATTGTTTCCTCCCCTCTTCTCTCGGTAGACATCGAGACCGATGTCGCTGCTACCTAGTACGACTTCAGTGTTGACGACCCCTCTCTCTTGCCAGAGCAACCAGGCAAGCCCCCCCCCTTGATCACCAGATATCGACTACTCTCCTCTATACTGCTTGCATTAGAGTAGTGTAGCATGTTACTGCTTTCCGTTAATCCTATTCTGATGCATAGACTGTCATTGTTGCTACAACTATTGATACCTTACCTGCAATCATAAATGCCTAGTATAGGATGCTAGATTAGCATCAGTGACCCTACACTCTTGTCCGTCTGCCATGCTATACTAATGGGCCGTGATCACTTCGGGAGGTGATCACAGGCATATACTACATACTTTACACTGTTACATTACTGGTGATAATGTTTGGAGATGGGGGCTGAAGGGGCAGGTGGCTCCATCCAGGTAGTGGTTGGCCTGAGTTCCCGACGGCCCCTGACTGTTACCTTGAGGCAGAGCGACAGGGCAGGTTGAGACCACCTAGGAGAGATGTGGGCCTGGCCCTGGTCGGCGTCCGTGGTTATTTCAAAATAACACCCTTAACGAGATCTTGGTATTTGATCTGTGTCTGGCTACTTGCCTATACGCACTAACCATCTATGCAGGGACAGTTATGGGCACTCGACATCAAGGTATCAGCTGAAGCCTTCGTGACGTCAGCGACTGAGCGGCGCACGCCGGGTTGGACTGGAACGCCTACTCTTGTATAAGGGAGGCCAGGTCTGCTCACCGGCCGCGTACGCAACGTGCAGGTGTGCAATGGGCGATGGGCCCAGACCCCTGCGCCATAGGATTTAGACCGGCGTGCTGACCTCTCTGTTGTGCCTAGGTAGGGCTGCGACGTGTTGATCTTCCGAGGCCGGGCATGACCCAGGAAAGTGTGTCCGGCCAAATGGGATCGAGCATGTTGGGTTATGTGGTGCGCCCCTACAGGGAAGTTGATCTATTCGAATAGTCGTGTCCCTCGATAAAAGGACAACCCAGAGTTGTACCTTGACCTTATGACAACTAGAACCGGATATTTATTAAAGCACACCCTTCCAAGTTCCAGATACAATCGGTGATCGCTCTCTCACAGGGCGACGAGGGGAGGATCGTCAGTTAGGATTATGCTATGCGATGCTACTTGGTGAACTTACCATCTACTCTCTTCTCCTGCTGCAAGATGGAGGTTACCAGAAGCGTAGTCTTCGAAAGGATTAGCTATCCCCCTCTTATTCCGGCATTCTGCAGTTCAGTCCACATATGATACCCTTATTCCATTTGATACCAATGCATACATATGTAGTGTAGCTCCTTGCTTGCGAGTACTTTGGATGAGTACTCACGGTTGCTTTGCTCCCTCTTTTCCCCCTTTCTATACCCGTTTGCTGTGACCAGACGTTGGAGCCCAGGAGCCAGACGCCACCTTCGACGACGACTACTACTACTCGGGAGGTGCCTACTACTACGTGCAGCCCGCTGACGATGACCAGGAGTAGTTTAGGAGGATCCCAGGCAGGAGGCCTGTGCCTCTTTCGATCTGTATCCCAGTTTGTGCTAGCCTTCTTAAGGCAAACTTGTTTAACTTATGTCTGTACTCAGATATTGTTGCTTCCGCTGACTCATCTATGATCGAGCTCTTGTATTCGAGCCCTCGAGGCCCCTGGCTTGTAATATGATGCTTGTATGACTTATTTTATTTGTACAGTTTTTTTTGAATGTTAAGATAGTAGGAAAGGCTCCTACTGCATGTATATATAAATGGTTAAAAGAATAGTACATGGTGATATTTACAATGGAGTGTGAGGGTGGGGGGGAGGGGTTAGAACCAGAACACCACCGTAACTATGCTGATGCAGACTTTGCAAGAAGGAAGAGACAACATGTCTCTTTTCACTAGGTAGTCTATATCTTATATTGCCAAAGTCTTCCTTGAATCTACTGAACCAAGAAGAAATGGAGGGTGCCACATGTCTAAAATAATTATTATTTTGCTCCTTCCAAAGGCTCCAGGCAGCAGTGAGAAACACTTCCATGATCATCTTGTGCGGGTGTTGTATCTTTAGGTTCTCCAGCAACTGCAACCTATCCCCTTGTGCAACCCAAGATATACGTAGCAAGGTACAACATTCCCTACTGAAGGTGCAGTGAAAGAAGAGATGCTCCACCGTTTCTTCGATATGATGCTCGCAAAGTAAGCAGTCAAAGTTGTTACCAATATAGTAGTGTAGCCACTTGAGCATATTACTCGTGTTGAGCCGGTCCAGAAGTAAAAACCAGCCAAAAACTTTGATTTTGGGTATGCATGTAGTCTTCTAGACCCACTTGAAAGCCACGTGAGCAACCACATCGCGGAAAGCAAACTGATAGTAGGCTGTGGTTTTGAATACAGTTGATCCCCAATAATAGGTCCAAACGTCATCATGATCTTCCAATGTCACTGCAGTCATATCATTTTGGAGGAGCATGACTTCGTCATGACCTTGCAGCGAGAGTGGTAGATGAAAGGTTTCGTGAAGGGCGTGGGTAGTCAAAAACCCTTGCATGGACACGTCCTCATTAAGAACGTAGGAGAAAGCGCGTGGATATTGTTCTGCCAAGATGGACTGGTTCCAGTTATCTTTCTAGAATAGGACAGAAGCACCACATTTAATTTGGACCTAAGAAATGCCACGATAGACTGGCATAAGACTTGCTAGGTCATGCCACCAAAAAGAGCCACAACTATCCGAAGCATGTGGGATGGAGTCAACATAGTAGGTTTCCCAGATGAGCCGAACCCAGGGGACATCCATTCGGTTGTAAAATTTATGCAGGAATTTGAGCAAAAGCGCGTCATTTTGAATTTTAAGATCAAGGACACCCAAGCCCCCACACTTTTTGGGTCGACACACCATGTCCCAAGCAGCCAAAGAGGTATGTTTGTCACCATCAGTCGTGCGTTTGTTCCAGAGGTAGTGTCTGCGGATTTTATCGAGCTGAGCAAGAATCTTTGGTGGCAATTGAAGAGTTCCCATGGGATAGATAGCCATCAAGGTGATGAGCGAGTTTACCAATGCTAACTTGCCCGCGTAGGACATTAAGGATATCGCAACAGTGATGTTCCTTTCGGCTTTGCAGATGAACGGCGTCAGATCGAGGACAGAGGGTCGGGTGGTGCCAAGGGGCAGACCGAGATAAGTAAAGGGCATGCTGGCCTGGGTGCATCCCAAAAGGTCGGCCAGGTCATTGCTCTTGCTTGATGGCGTATTAATTGACACAAGTGTGGATTTATGGAAGTTGATCTTCAAGCCAATAGAGGTGGCATAATCTTCGAGGATTGATTTGATTCTAGCTGCTTGGTCCATGCAGGCCGGAAGGAAAATAATTGTGTCGTCGGCGTACTGGATTACAGGGTATTTAGCGTCACCAGTAGGAGTGATGGGGTGTTTGATCAAGTCCTGCTGGAGCGCTGCATTGATAGCACTTTGAAGTAGATCAGCAGCAAGGACGAACATTAGGGGAGACATCGGATCTCCTTGACGTACCCCACATTTGCACAAAAACTGTCTACCTGGCACCCCATTCAGTAACACAGAAGATTTGCCCGACGAAAGGATGCTCTCCATCCAAGCCAGCCATTTTGGCGGGAAGCCCATGCTCTTTAGAATTAGGAGCATGGCAGAGTGCTCGACCATGTCAAATGCTTTCACAAAGTCAAGTTTGAGAAGAACAATCTCTCGTTTGGAGGCCTGACACTGATGAATATATTCGAAAGCTCAGGCAAGGCAGTCGTGGATCGATCTACCACGAAGGAAACCATATTGGTTTCGATGTACAATTCGGAGTATTATTTTTTGGAGTCTATTCGCCAGAATTTTAGTGATCAACTTCAAACAGCAGTTGAGAAGCGTGATCGGCCGGAAGTCATTAACACATTCAAGCGGATTAACCTTGGGGATCAGAGTGATAAAACCTGCATTAATGCTTTCCAAATTAAGGCCGCCTTGATGAAACTCATCACAAAGAAGATAAAAATCATTTTTAATGATTGGCCAACATGCTTTTAAGAAAGCTCCATTAAAGCCATCATGGCCAGGGGCTCGATCGGGTGGCATTGCAGACACCACATCATCAATTTCTTTGTGAGTGAATGGAGCAATGAGATCCGAGAAATCCACATCCTCCTTCAACAAGGTTTCTAAGTTGAATTTCATAGGCTGAGGATTTTCTTGGCCCATTCGTTCTTTGAATGCTTCAAATAAAATGGACTCTTTCCCTGCATGGTCAGTGATTTCCATTCTAGCAGAGGTTTTAGGCGAGCTAATGCAGTTTCTTCTGAAGCGTTCAGTGGCAATGGTTTGTAAGAACTTGGAATTTTCGTCACCAAACTGAATCCATCTGATTGTACACCTCCTTTTCTAGTAGTCTTTTTGATATTGCAGAAGCCGGAGCAAGTGATTTTTGAGAATGCGTCGAAAGTTTCTTTCTGGTGTGGTCAGAGTTCGACGATCCTCAATATTGTCAAGCTCCAAAAGAGCTTTGTTGGTGTTTTCAATGGCTATTTTAAGGCGAGAGATTTTCTTGCTCCATTGTTTGAGAGCATGACGAACTGTCTTGAGCTTTTGCCCGATTCTTGCGGCGTAGTTATGGTTCTTATTGAATCTGATAGGTTTGTTCCAGGCATGTTCAACAACCTCCATAAACCCAGGATGAGCAAGCTAATATGTTTCGAACTTGAAGAGTTTGCTTTTTGGGATTGAAGTTTGGATGACCACAGAACAAGGCGTATGGTCAGAAACAGGTTTGCCTAAAGGATTCACCAGGGTGTTGGGAAATGTGGTAGTCCAATTCAACGTGGTGAAAAACCAATCGAGTTGCTCAAGGAGTGGCTCAAGCTGCATATTCGACCAAGTGGAGGCACGCCCCTTGATGGGTAATTCAGTTAGGTTTTGTTCCCGAATAAAGTCGTTGAAAGTGAACATGTCTTGGACATTTGCACCTGGTTTGTTGCAATTGTCGGGTAAGCGAATGTAATTGAAATCGCCTAGTAATAACCAATCTTCAGCAGAGGGTATATTTAGATCAAAAAGCCAATTTGTGAATGTGACACGATGCTCACCCTGACAAGGGCCATATACATTAATGAGCTTCCAACAGTGATTGGACTGCGTGGAGGTGAATTCAGCACCTAACACAAATTGTTCAGATAAAAAGACTCGGCCCGTAAAGATACTGCTATTCCATAAGGTTATTATCCCACCCGATGCACCTTGAGAGGGAATGTACGCAAACTGATCAAAACACCAAGGGAAAATAGATTTCAAGACAACAGCATCAAAGAAAGGCATTTTAGATTCTTGCAAACAAACGATCGCGCATCCACTAGTATTGATCGCATTGCCAAGCGCTAAGTGTTTATCGGGCGCATTAAGACCACGTACATTCCAGCATAGTACGTTCCAATTACGCAAAAGCATTGAAAAGGTATGAAAGGTTTAGTAACGACAAAAGCAAAGATAAGCAAATCAAACTACTCTTCGGAGAAGGCCGAAGTAGATAGCTCTTCAGCAGGTATCGCGCAGAGATTCACGCCAATGGCCTGCATAGTAGGAATGGATGTGGGCGGAGGAGCTGCCGCATCATCAACTTCAATAGTAACTATCTCAGGTGAGGAATCATCTCCAGAAGTAAGCTCCGAAGCTCCAACAACAGCAGAAGGGATTATGCGAGGCTTGAGTTTGGACTTGGTAGGATGAACCTCTGAAGTTTGAGGAACCCAGAAGCCATCGTATTTGTTGTTCCTATTACTGCATCGCAGAGTGGATGTATCAACAGGATCTTGCATCTTACCTTTGCGTTTCTTCTGAGTTCGATTTGCAGTGGTCATGCCTCCTTGATCATGGACTGTCATAGCCATTGAGGTGCCTGAAGTTTCTGACATAGCTGGAGCAGGGATGACATCAGAAGGTACTAAGAAAGCAAGATGGTCAACCTGTTGTTCAACCACAGAGTTGCTTGGCGCCACGAGGGATTCAGATGGTTCCCAAGTAAGAAGCAGAGGCGGCGTGGCTGAAGGCACATGTGTATCAGTCAAAGAGTCCAAATCTGAATGTGTCTGAGGCAGCGCAGGCAGAACAGGTATAGTCATAGCAGAAACAGAAGCAGGTCCCTGTTGACATACCACCTGTGAGAACTGAATATTCCCCCCAGACAAAGAAACCTGGATCTCCAGCTGGAGAGAGCTCTGCTGCAAACCCAAGCTAGAGCGCCAAGGCCCAAAATAAGCCATCATCGGGCGAAGGGCAGAGAAAATAGCACTGTTAAGCTGCTGGTGAGGAATAGTGTTTTCCAATAGGAAATTCATGAGAGCATCCCCATGAGCCGAGAGGCCAAAATGCAGACCATGGTTATGGAGTTCAACTGAAATTGTGAGCGATTCATCAACCAAAGGAGCAACAGGAGCAACAGCAGGCACCTGAGCAGGAACCACTAGCAGGTCAAACGTAGAGCTGTCCGATTCCGTCTCAGTCTCATCAGAAGAAGTGATGGAGTCATGCCATGCCTGCATAGCATTGTCAGAGATGTTATTATCAGGCACAAGACCATCTTGCACTTGCAGACCCTGTGCAGCAAGCCAGGCTTGAAAATTCATAAGATACGGCGGCAACTAGGGCAGGGGAGGAGCAGCCGGCGCAGGCCATGCACCCCACCCAGCATTGTCCTGATCCTGTTGCACAGCAGGTTCTTCTGGAGTGCCATTGGGAGGTGCTGCATTTTGCACAAGCCAGTTGTGCACCTGTTGTCGGTACAGTTGTTCCGCTGACAGGTCCGGGCCAAATTGAGGATGCGGGATGCCATCAGGTGGTGGGAGTTCTTCCCCGGCAGGCAAAACTTCACGCAGCAGACCATTCCAATCATTGCTTCGGAGGATAGTGATCTGCACAGTCCAACAATCACGAGCCCCCCTAGCTGCCAAACTACGAAGCTTTTGGGCACCAGGTTCAGACGCAGAACTCTAGCTTTGATCAGCATGAAACGACAATCTTGGCGGGGGTTGTACCAAGAAACCAGAGCACCAATACCACGAAGCAACTTATTGATGTAATAGTCAGTCTGGTAATCATAAGGAAAACCAAAGTACATGAACCAGATCTCAGGGCCAAAAGAGGTGGTGTGACGGTTTAGTGCTTCATTGTGAGGGATGAAAGTGATGAGCAGATCTTCATCCTCAAGCTCTAATGGAGTGGCAACCGCAGTATCTCGGATAAAAGAGTCCGGAAAACCAAAAATTCCTATACCGAGAGGATGATCGCTAACTTCAGTAGTGAAAAGCTAGGCCTCATGAAGAAAACCTCTGATGGCATGGCGGATGATGGCGCGGCGATGCAGATGAACATAATGACTGGTCTCCGCAATGGCCAGAAAGTCGTGATTGAGCGGCGGAAGAGGCCCGACCACCATGCCGCTGCGGACGACGCGGTCCGCCAGACCATGTTCAATGGTGAAACCGGGCGGGAGGAACGACACCGGATTGAGGGGATAGTTCGCCATGGTGGTGGTGCGGATGGAGAGCGACTAAGGTTACGACGGCGACAGTGGTGGCGAATGGCTGAGGCAGGGCGGTGTCGTTTGGGGAAGCCGAGGAGAAGTGGAAGCGTGAGGGGCATTTTTGGTAGGTTGAGGATTTTTAGGGATCCATTGCCAACGCTCACACCACCGTTTCGATCGACAAGATTTTGCCATGTGCCCATAGTGACTGCAGGCCTCGCATCGGACGGTCAGTTTGCAGGTACGTTTGTGAACAGGAGTGATCGGAGCAACGGAAATAGTGGGTAGCTTGATATTATGAGGCTTGACGGCATCAGCCAGTCTAATTTGTTGCCAAGTACACCTAGTCGGGCAATTACTTTCCATGTGATCAGGTGCCGAGCACTTAATGCAAATCAGCCTAGCCAAGCATTTAATCTTTGGATGACCCCATTGTAAGCATCGAGCACACAATACCACCCAATTATTAGCGAGGGTGGTAATTTCCACCTCAGAGTAGGAAGCTTGGGCCAGATCAGCCTTATGCTGGGCCAAAAGTTTAGGGGGCCAAAGAGAGTGGGCCGGTGAGTTGTGTTGTGATATCTTCTCGTGAGTACCTGATCTTGATTGTACACGTTTGCATGTATGATTAGTGTACGGTCAAATCGGGGGCGTCACAAGTTGGTATCAGAGCCGACTGCATGTAGGAATCCCCTTTCCAAACTCCTTGGCCGAAGTCGAGTCTAGACATTGCTAAAGTTTTACTAACATGGCTGTGTGCCTTACGGACCCACATCGCCATTGGGTGGTATTACGATCTTTTATTCCTCATCTATACTCTGGGATTCTAATCTCTCTTCTATTCGGGTTAAATGATTTTCTAAAAATCTAACTTTAGGTTCTCGAAAACACTTTCTCCCGGAGAGCCCCTTCAGTCCAGATGATCGCCGGCTGCACCAGAAGATTTCCAAGTTACTCTCCGATACTCTTTTGAGACCTTGTGCCCGTTGCTTTTGCAATTCCCTACCACCGAAATATCCCTATGGACAAATACATACACATGTCGTTCCTACTTTTATTCCCAGTTGATCTTGTTATTACAAGATACCCCGAAATTCTCTTTATGGTTCGGAGAATACTTTGTGCCTAAGGCCTTGTAGTTCTTTGCCACCTGAATAACTCTATGAATAATTTCTCGCACTTGGTGAGTATCTGCCCATCCCAGTTGATTCATGTGTTTCACAAAAGTCTTCAAAATACCATTCGATCTTCTAAAAACCGTCAGGAGCCTTTTTCTCTTGAAATTCTTGCTTACCTACATTATGGTTAATCCCATAAGTCTAGTAATTTTATTGGCATCCTTTGTCATTATCATTTTGAGTCCATTGATTCAATATGTTGCGGTTGCTTGCAATATTCAGCCAGTTCCTAGAATTCATCCTTCCGGCTCAGGCGTCATTTTAAACATTAGCTGGATCTTGACCAATCCAATTGTCGTCGATTGTACCCCTATGCTTACTCAAGTTATCCATCCTTAATCAGAGCGTTTGCTTCTGATCCATTGATTTGGAAATCATAATTCCTTTGCGTTTGAGCTTTGGATTAGTCAGTTGTTTCTATAAGCCAATGCCCTTGCATTGTTTTCTTCCTCCGATTGTGTGTTGGTGCTCACATCAGCTCCGTTATGGACTTTCAGATCCTTTGTTTAATTTATTATCCGATACTGTCCTTCATATTCAATAACCTTTGAGCCTTTCCGTGGGTATGAAATGCCTTTGGTAAATTGTATCCTCTGCTTTGTCAACCATGCTTTACTTTCGAGCTGGTTATTTTTACTCTTGAAGCTTGTGGTATATGTTTCTAAGATGCCCCGATGGGTTGAACCTATACCTTCTCTAAAACCGTGTGACCCCAAAAGTTTTCATGAGTCATACTCTTCTGGAGTCGACCTTGAACCATGTGTTCATGCCCATGGAAACGATGTATACCTTATCATGGAAGCTTCTCTTAAAATAATTATCCCCTTGTTATAAGTTCATCTTGTATCTGTGTACATGGTTCCGACCATGTTTCTCCTTGATTCCATTTCTCATGCAAATTTGAGCACTTGTCCTCTGTAGAGCATTATCCTAGTCCAACCTCTAATATGATCTATCATCGAGTATTACCCCCTGGTATCTCAAGATTATCATGGGACAGCATACTTCTTATGAGTTCTTCAAAAGTGCTACATTCTCACTAATTCCAATTTTTCACGGGCTCTGAGTTATTAAACACTCAAAGACACCGATAACTGACTGAAGTCCGCACCGCGATTAAGCAAATCTTGGTAACCTTCTTGACTTACGAGTTTGAAATCGATCACGTCATTCCTAGCCTGCTTGGCTATATCCTTGTCATGCCAATTTTAACTGTGCTATCTGGTCCTTCTTTCTAGAGCAAAAATTTCGAGATGAGCTAATCTTACGTCGATCTTCCTCGTCATAACAATTGTCCTTGAATGACAAGCTTGATTTCAAGTTTGTATCGTACCTATGGTCTCAATAACTTCTCGCTTCATCATTCCGTTGACTTGATGTCATCGCCGATCGGTTACATCTTCTTGAAACCCCTCGACAAATGTGTCGTGATAATCATCAACATTTTGACCCCTTCCAAGATATCAATTGAATTCATGATGAGAAATACCATCCTTGCCCTCGATGAATTTTATTATCATCGACCACTTTATTGCCTTCCCACCAAGACAAGCTTGTTTGTGTTTGGTGTTATACCTTCAGTTCCTTGCTATCCAGCAATTGGTTTTCTTTACCTTGGAACATTACCATCTATTATGTCATCAATGTTGTGAAAATTTCACCACCTCTTAAGAATTCATGATACGGTGATGCTTCTCGCCATCACCATTCTTTACTTGGTCCCCGTGTTGAGTGAACTCCGTTGTGCAAATTTAATATCTCTAGCAACCCTATTGCTTCAAAGTTATTGGACAATGATTCCAGTTTGGTGTGTTGGTTGCAGAATCACCATTCTTACATCGGTCATGCTACCTAAGCCCATATTTTGGGTACACCTTTCAAACAATGTTTAATTGGGTATGTTTTCCTCGAGCATACCTCATTATATCATTTGATCTGACAAATGTTATCTCCCTGTTCACATAATTGTGGAAATCCATCTTTTGGACATCTCGATGAATTGTCGCTAAATTCATCAGTTGCCTCCTCACCCTCTCCTTGTTTTAATGATGAACCCTTGTTTTGGAACTCGCTTCCATAGTTCATTTTCCCGAGAATCTTACAACGTCATCTCGTCAAATTGTGCCGCACCTTTTCTTCTCAGGTATCCTAAGTCTGAGGTACTATGACACCAATCAGATCTGAATCTCGGTCAAATATGATGGTTAGAACATTTTTCCAACAGTCATAACATTGGTCCTTACATGGCCCGGTAAGGTGATGTCATCCTAGTACACTTGGCCGGAGGACCTATTGTTATAGTTTCCATTTTAGCAAGGTTAACCATTCTTCCATGAGGAAATTGTAAGACTTATTCTATAAGTTGTTCCTGATGAATCCTTTGTATATCCAAGTCCAACCTTTGCTTGAAGACCATGTCAATGATATCTCGAAGCATGTCTGTGGTACTCCGATTTTCAACAACATTTGAAGCCCAATGCTAAATGTTTCTTGCTCAATTATCCAAACACCGATGTATGGGTAATGTCATGAAAATTCTCTCCCCTACCTAAAGAGTTTTTTACATTATATCCTGTCATGGATATCATGCTCTGCTTATCCTTGGGAAGGATATACCCCTGAAATATGTGTTTAAACACATTTTCCTTTCCATTGTTCTGTTTAATCCGAGAATCACATTTTCCTTTCCATTGTTTGGTTTAACCCTTCCTGTGATCTATATGATCTAAGCAGTGATATTCTTCTTCTTATGTAAACACCTTGGCGTACAACCGCGTCGGTAAGGCCTTGTTACTATTGTTGATGACATTCCGGTAACCACCGATGGATGAGAACTTTCCCTATAGGTCCACCTCGTTTCAATGAGCAGGAAAATGGTTCTCTTTGTCCCTCGCCCTTGGTACCGAAGTTGTTGCCGACATATCTGACAGTCTCTTCTCTGACGTGCCTTGCTATCATGACCATGCAAGCTGTCAACACCTTTCTACTTTTAACCCACATGGTGGGCCCATAAGTCAAAGTTCCACAGGATCGAAACCTGACTCTCCTATACCCCTGTACCCAAGGTTGTTCCTCACGCGTGGCCTCATATGTAATTCATGAGCCACCTTCCAAGAGATCATCAACTTTGGCATCAGACGCAATACTTATTCTTGTTGCTCTGAACCCCTTTCACCTTCTGATTAGGCCATCGAACGATTGCTTGCCATTGGAAACTTCTCATGGTACCTTCTTACTTTACTCTCGATAATTTCTTAAGTATCTATTCGAGAGTTACTTTCTACCACATTCCTTGAGTTATCTGCCAGATAGTTGACCTTGAAGGTCCGTTCTTCAAAAGTTACCCCTTATCATTATCGTAAGTACGATGGAGTTCCTGAAGAAAGGACAACAACCTCATCATGATGCATTGATGCATAGGAATGAAGACATCAGCGCTATGGATCGACCACTTTGCGAAGAGCAACCAAGACCGAGAAGAATCGTTAGAATTTCGTAACCTATTCTTCCCCCTTACTCCCCTCTTAAATCTCGGGACGAGATTTCTTGTAGTGGAGGAGAATTGTGACGCCCGGATAATCAAGCTACAGTAACCTCTGCTAATGATGCCACATCACCACTCTTACTGTTGTAAACGTCGCGATGATTCAATCCCGTTCGAATTCAAAATTCAAAATCAAGACAAACGATAAAAGTTTTCAAACATTAAAACTAAAATGTTCTTTATGTGCCAAATATTTCATAAATAATTATGGTGGAGAATCCACATTTTTATAAAGTATTTAATTGCACCGAAAAACATAAAACAGTAACAAAAACAAATAATTAAATGCCTTTACTAATTAACAAATTATCAAACTAAATTATTTGGGGACTAGACATTTTGTGATAGTGGACTAAACTGAAATGCTAAATTAGATGCTAAGTATATATTTTACAGAAACTAAAATAAAACAGGAAAGAATAAATAAAAATAAAAGAACAAATAGAAAACAAACGAAAGAAAAGGAGAAAGAGACCCCCCCACTGGGCCAGTCGGCCCAGCTGCTAGCCAGGCCGGCCCAGGCCGCCCCCCCACTCCCCCATAACCCCTGGGCGACCAAACCCTAACCCCCCAACGCACCACTCCCCCACTCGCTCCCACGTTCCCCCTCTCCTGATCCAAATCTGGATCGGGGACGAAACCCCCTC
>NC_057800.1:282399031-282424789 GCF_018294505.1 Triticum aestivum | reverse complement strand
CCTTGATGGAATCGCTCCGCCAGAGGGCAAAAGTGCTCCTGCCAAAGTTCCGCCTCGAGACGGCGGCACTCTATCCTAAAAGTCCTCTCCTTATATTTTTTAGGTCAAAATGACTTATATACTAGAAGATGGGCATCGGAGGTGGGCCTGGGTGAGCAGAACCCACCAGCGCATGCCTGGGCTCCCTGGCACGCCCAGGTGGGTTGTGCCCACCTGGTGGGCCTCCTTTGGTACTTATTTACTCCAATATTCATCATATATTCCATAAAAATTCTCCGTGAAGTTTCAGCTTGTTTGGAGTTGTGCAGAATAGGTAGCCTGACGTAGCTTTTCCAGGTCCAGATTTCCAGCTGCCTGAATTCTCCCTCTTTGTGTGTACCTTGCAAATTATGAGAGAAACTAATTAAAATTACTCCAAAAAGCATTATTATGCATAAAAACATCATAAATAACAATAGGAAAACATGATGCAAAATGGACGTATCACACACAGGCACGAGTTCTCTCACACCCACTCGCGGGTACATGTAGGAGCACATTTTCTTTTTTTTTGAAGCCAAGAGCGCATTAGTTTACAAAGAGGTATCCCAATTGATATTTTGACTAGTCTAGTTTTCAACTTAATGGAAGGGCAGGGACCGCACGTGAATGACATAGTACATAGTGCATTCTGGACGCGGTGATTTGATAGTGCGACATGGAAGCGGTGGAACGTTATTGATCGAGTTTTATTTGTACTTGAACTTTAAATGAAAATAGCTGTTCACGCGTATCAATTTAATAACGGTTGATACAACCAAATCCCTCCACTATATATACAAGCAGGGGCCTCGACACTTGCTTTATTATGGTTACTCTCTTTCACTCTCTCATGCTCTCCAGATCTAAACATGACATAGGTGACCACACTCTCTCTTTGCTCACTACTAGTCACAAAATCCAGTCGGACCACCTCGGCCGGGGTAGGGGTGTATGTGCATCATTCACGCAGTCGTCCGTGACGAGGGAGGAGACCAAAAGCTGCCCGCGCGCCCCGATCGGTGGTCGTGCCATTTTCTTAGAGACAGCGCCGGCTCGGGAGGGCCTCCGACCCCTTCTTCCTCCCAGCGATATTGTGGACAAGATGCGGCATCCCGACACCGTCTTTGCCACATCTCGATGATCATCAGGTATATCTTCCTTCGAAACCGGCCTTGCTCTACTGCCCCAGCTCCCCACAAAGCTACGTGTGGATCTTTTTCTCCTTCCGTCGGCTGTTCCAAAGCCACCTAGACTTTTACTATTATTAGAGGTAAAGCTAGTTCACACAATCAAATCTAAGAGTTGGTTCAAATAGGGAAGAAAGTGGGAAAGTTGTAGCATGAATCTATGACTTGGTTCTAAGAGGAAATGGGGGAAAGTAGTAGATATTGGCTACCCAACCAGTCTCTTGGTTGAAAAGGCGAAGAAAGCGGGGTGGATGTCGAAGCGTGGGGGAAGTGGACCTGTCCCTTGGTCGAAAAAGGAAAGACAGTGAGGGGTGTTGGGGGGGCAACGCAAATGAGAACGAGAAGGTAGTAGATTTCCTCTGCTCACATAGGAAAATGTTGCCAAGGAGATAAAAAATGGGACACATGCATACATGCTACCTGAATGTTTGCCGCTCTCAGCAACCACATCTGCCTCACCACTTTATGCCCCTACTGTCCCTATGCCCTTATCGCTACCGTAAAAGTAAAATCAGAAGCATGTAGCAATGCCACCTAATGTCACTATTAAGTAATGCTGCTGCCAGCCTAGTGTCATCGATAAATTGAAGTAATGACACCACCATTTTATGAAGTTCTTCCATCTTTCTTTATTTCCCATGAATTACGTTTTTCTAGTTACACTTAAATCTCACACCGCTAACATTGCTTCATCCCGATGGAACTGCACAAATTTGATTGGACATTTACTGACCATGTGCTACTCTCATGCCAGAAATACTAATGCTATTGTTCTGCATGTTAATCTAGTGGCAATGTTGATGTGATGTGATGCCACTTCTTACTTAATGGCACATTTTCATACTGTCAATGTAGTGCCAATTATAACACAATAGATGCTGCTGTTAATCATATGCCACTACAAATAATTATAACTGCCTAAATAACTGTATTTCATATTTGCACAAATAGGGATGTCTGTCTCCATATCATTTATATTTGTGCAATCAAAAGTACACACCTCAGCTTTAGTAGAACTGCACTAAATGAGATGGCTATTCCTAGCTGCCATCTTCTAACATCCCATCTTCCAGGTATTCCTACATTGATATTAACTTGGAAAAATGACAAATGCAATCTAAAAGAAGTTGATTTTTACGTTTTACATCCTAGTTGCAGTGCAGGGACGAGGGAAAATAACTGCATCCTAGTCGAGAATGCAGTTTTTCCCAATTCAAGGATGGACAGAGGACTAGCTGGCATGGCTGCGCGGAGGTTTTTTGGACAGGTACATGGAAAAGAGGCATTGTGGTCTGCTTATTTCTGCAAATAGTGGTGCTTAAATTTAGTGGAACTGCACAAGAAGTTCAGATGGTCAGTACAATACATGGTTCAGGTCAGCATTCCAACTTAGAACACAATTATAACTTGTTATTCTGGAATGAGAGGACCTAACCCTGAATTGTGGCAACAAGGAAAACCAGAGTGAACTCCAGGAAAATAAAGCCTCCCTAGGGAGGACCTTTGCTCAGAGAAGCGTTGCTTCATTTTTCCTGATTTGTAAACCTTCTCACAACTTTTTCTTTTGCTGTGAACTAGTAATTGTTTGTTATGTTCTATGAATCATTGAGATGTATAAAATTGCTTAACTTATGCTTTTCAAGTATTTGATGAAGCCGATTTTAATGTGAATTTTTCACATGAATGCTGGACTAGCGTGTGAACATTTGGAATTTTCATTGTGGCCTCAGTTAACTACATTAACCACTGTAACAAGATACATAGTTGCTTATATGTCAAACAACAGATTATTGATTGTTAGCTGGTTGATCGATAGACGACTTTTCTAGTGTTAAAGCGAGTTGAGCCAATGCGTCGTGTTTTGCACAACTGCTTACAAGTGGGGTAGCACCAATAGTGTTTACAAGTACTTAACCAACCTTACGTACCCTTTGTATAAGTCTGTGCACAGTTGTCGAACAAGTACTCTATTTCATCAAACACACACTGCTCGTATGATAAACCGTGACAACTTAGTGAGAACACATTTGTTTCGACAACAATTACGATGGTTCTCACATGATTCACGGGCAGACAAAAGTAGCAGTAGTTCCCACAGACGGATTCAAACAGAGTACTAGCCCTAGAGGGCTTGATAATAGGCAAGGTTTGGATAATTAGACACAATCCAAACTACTTTTAAACACTACTTGGGCCACCTAATTCATGTCTCTATCTAATTTGGGATGGACGCAGGACGAACCTTGCCATGAACATCATCGAGGACGTCTGGCAGCAGCACATTCCTGTCAACCTTCTTGAAGATAACCTTGTTGCCTTGCCACTCATAAACTTATTTGTCGCGGCATGCCACGTCATCTTCCAACGTAAGCTTGAGAAGAACAGTATGCCTCACAAATGAAGGAGTAACTTTTAACTTCTTGTGCTTCAGTACTCCCTGGACAACATGCCTGACTACAGTGCGAATGGAATACATCTCGACTTTGGTAAAAGTGCAACTGGCTTCTAGGATCCAACAACCTAAGAACTTTTTTTCCTAGTGCGTATATTCAGGTCACCTGCCTCATAGCGAGTGAAATGTGCAACCACACAATCCTTGTCCGCGTCAGGGCTCTAACTGAAACTAAAATGAATTCTGAATTACTATCCAATATAAAAACACAAGTTATTTAAACCACTATGTAGAGTCAAAAGTATGCATGACAGGGAAGGTAGCATGGCATCGAAGCTAATGAAATTTTGCATTATTTATCACAAATACTTAGACGAAAAATCCAAATTGAGATCGGCAAAGAAAAAATCACGTTGGGAAGCTCAGCGGGGGGGGGCACATCATCGAAGGGGGAAATTGCTACTGCAGGGCCATGGGTGTAGAAACCTCAAACGGGGCGTTGACCATCTCAGTTGTGGCCGTGAGAGTATCTGGGGTCGGCTTGGTGGCGGCCTCCATCTTCTTGGAGCTCTCTGTCTCATGGCGATTAGGCTCTCGTGTCTGCTCCAACATTGGCAGATCTTTGCCTGGTTCTCCTTGGTCCATCATCAAACTGACGAATAGGAGACAACTGAAAGGAAAACACAATCGCAATGACAATGAAGCAAAAAACAGAGTGAGAATCGGTTACTGCTTTGCATAACTTCTTTTTTCTAAAAGAAAATATACCAACATCACGGATCCGCTTACCTTCCCTTCGTTGGGAGAGAAGAACAATCGCATATGCGAGTGTTGGCTTTCTCAAAGATAGTGAGGGAGAAGGGGATTCGGCAAAGAGTGAAATGATGGTTGCTTCGTCCGTCAAACTTAGACTGCGGGGAGGTGGGGTTTAGTGATATGACGGCTCGTTACTACCGCGCTACGACTAGGGTGACTCTCTGCATGCATACCGCCTTCTAATTTGGTGGATGCATTTGTTGCCGCACACTGCATGGCCCGCACGTCGGTGAACCAAAGTAAAACGACATTTAGTAGCGGGAGATGTTTCGATGACCTAAGAGGAGCAAGAAGTGGTAGTGTATCCACTATACTTGTAGTAGCGTAATTGTTTTTCTGGGTAGCTATAGAGTGTCTTCACTTTACTAGTAGTAATTGTTTCTCTGGGCCCAAGACAAAAGAGCCCATCCACCCTAGTAAATAATAAAATCAATTCAAAAGCACATATATTTACTTAATGAGAGGCGCTACCCAGCACACCGCCCCCAAAAAAACATGGGTGCCCTTCTTCCTCCTCACTACCACCCACCTCATGTCGGCACACTCCACTCGTACCCCCAAATTCCTCACCTCAATCCTACAAAAAAAACCAGCTCCCATTCTTCGTCGCTACGACAGAAAACCCCCGCTCCCCTTCTTCTTCACTCGCACTACAACTAGGCTCGTCATTCGTTACTCTGCTCAAATCCATGAGATCGACATGACGCCATCGAGGAAAATGGAGTCAGCGGACCCCAACGGCAAGAAGATGAGGCTCCTGCTAGTGGCGACGCCTATTATAGATCCCGCACTCGGCAGCGGGGGGAGAAGTGGCGAGCCCGCCCCCACCGGATCCCGGGAACCCACAGAATCTTGGGGAGACCGCATCAGCGATCTCCCGGGCGCTATCCTTGGGGAGATCATCTTGCTTCTCCCCAACAAGGATTGCTGTTGCACCCAAGTCCTCTCAACTCGTTGGCGCCCTCTATGGCGTGTTGCACCCCTTAATCTCGACTGTCATGAGCTATCTCTCTTTAATGATTTTGAACTCCCCGGAGCCATCATCTCATCCCACCATGTCTCCGTTCAAAGCCTCTTCATCCCGGCATGCTACCTGAGCATGCCCGGCACAGTGGACGCCTAGCTGAAATCCCCTGAATTCACAGAGCTACATTTGCTTGAGTTCTACTATTCCCCCTGAAATCACATACCACATACCACATACCGAACACCATGTACTTGTGCCCTCAGCACCGATGTCCATCTCGCGGTTTTCCTCCTCTCTACACACCACCACCTTTGTGTTGTGCAACCAACCAAACAATCTGGCACTAAACCTTCGACTCCCATTTCTCAAAAAACTTTCACTTGTGCGATTTCAAATGTCGGAGTCCTCATTGCACAACATCATCCATTCCAGTTGCCCTCCCCTGGAGTGCTTGGTGCTTGTTTTCATAGTTAGAATCGGTTGTCTCCAAATAAAGTCGCCTAACCTTGTAATAATTAGAATTTCCTTTGATGAAAGGTAGCTCATCATCGAAGATGTCCCTTCACTTCAAAGGTTGATCGTTGATTCTCATTATTCACCGTCGAAAATAAATATCATCTCTGCGCCTAAACTAGAGACCTTGGGTGTAATACATGATCTATGTGCTCATTCCAATACGATATTTGGCTACACAGTTCTTCTGGTACTAATATTATGGTCTATGCTTAATGAAGAGTTTGTCCATGGATAGCCTATCAATGGTGTTGGATTTTGTTAAGATCTTATATATCCATATGAATAGTTTTGATCTAAACAAGATTATTGGCTTGATGCAATGATTTCCATGTCTGGAGAAGTTGTATATAAAGGTGATAATTTCACGCACATTGGGTGCCCGCATATAGTGTATTGGAATTAACTGTTCAGATGTTGCTCTTTCGACATTCTTTTTTAGACCTTAAATGTTTTCAATCTTCATGTCTATATAAGCAACATGATGGGGTAAGAAAGTTATAACCAATCGGTGGATTCGTAAGCACAGGGATTTTCTCACCTCTCGTGACATTTGATTGAAGACAATAACGCTGCAATGATATGTAGCCAACCATGCAAACACTAGATTTGTCACATTCTTCCTACTGAATGCGAGGTTACTATTGTCCATCAGGCTTATGTGTATCAGCACCATGTTTTGACGGATGGGTATGTCGAAGAGCAAAAAAAAGGAGTTTCAAGTGGACAAAAGGGCTTCTGAATGGTGTCATGCTTCTATTTACAACATCTTGTGGTCATAATCCAGTAAATTTTACGACCCAGGATGTTAATTGTATGGACCTGACCGATCCATTTGACTATGATTACCGAAAATAGTGCTGGAGTTAGATGTTGTTTCCCTTTACAATCTGGGTTTTGTCTAAACCTGCTGAACAATTAACCCTAGAGTTAGTTGTTTTGCCCTTTCAACTCGGCTGTGACTGTCATATTTTCTTTGAAACAAGGCAAATGGCTTGCCATTTGTTTAATTAAGAGAGAAATATTGTAACAAATCCCAACCAAGGTAAATAACATCACTCTCACCGGCTACTTGAGCTCACTGTGCATTACAGAACCCAATTGATTAGCCCCCATGAGCACCCACAAACTTATTTAGAACTAGCACAACAAATGGGCTATAAATTTTCTTAAGAAATGTTGCATGCCCGTGACAGATTTGGATTCTGACATTTGGTACCCACGAGGAAAAGGCCTATCCAAGGTGGTGTCGACTTACTATTCAACAAACGATTCTGCCTACCAGCCGTTGGATTGACATACAACATTTGTCATGTATCTTCTGTCTCTTGTCTTCTTCCTCCAGCCGCCCAAACTGAACCACCCTGTCGGTTCCGCCTGCTCCCGCCTCCCACGGCCGACTGCGCCTCCGCCGCCCTACCGTACCCTCAAATGTTGGCCAGTCCATCCCTCTATCCCCCACACGTCTTGTTATTCTCCAGCGACGTCAGCGCCAACACGCACCCACACCCGAACCAGTCAACCCTCGTACTCCCCTCCGCCTGCGACTAGACTGACGCATATTCCACGGCTCTTGTTCGTTCCATTCGAGGCCTCGCTGTCATGCTCCGCCTTGGTTCGCTCACCGTGCACCGTGCATTGCCTTCTGGCGTTTTCAACGTGGTCAACAACCAAGAGGAATAAGGAGATGACTATACATGGAGAGGATGACAGTAGGGACCCACCAGGGTCATGGCAGTACGCACAAGCAAGTGCCTCATTATTACAAGCCCAAAAAATGGTTCCTCCTAATGGTTGGACATTTGGGGCCCACGTCATTGTCAACGCAGCCAATAAACGAGAGAGTTACACAATGAGCGGCTGAGACCAGGGACCTAGCAGGTGCGCAGTTATTATTTACTTTTTTTAGGAACAAGAATTTGTTATTTACTAGTTTTAGAGATGGATAAGGGCAATGTTGGCAAATCTTTTAAGGCGAGAGCGATGTATTCGCTTGCCTAGAAAATGAAGTAGTAAGAAATGGGATGTAAATTTAAAAATATAGCAAGCCGACAATTAGTTTCAAATATATACTTTTACGATTTTGACTTTAATTGTTATTTGTGGGGAAAATTATATTGTATTTTAATTTGATATAAATTTATTATTTTTAAATTAGTTTGAACGTGATTCAAAATTTTGGGATTAAAGACAGTTCGGAACACATAGAAATATGAAAATTTCGTTGAATTTTTAACCGTGGCCAGAATATGGGTTGTAATGGTAACAAAAATAATATGGGCTTCAAAAAAATCCTGAAGAATTAGCCAATGGGTTGTACATTTATTAGCAATAATGGCAGATGGGTTGTATGTTGCTTTCCACATATTTGAGGCTGACTTGTGGGCCTACTAGGTTGACGTGTACGCTTTCCTAAAAAAGGTTGATGCGCACGCAAGGTCGTGTCAACTTAGTTAACACACGAGAGCAGTGACTGTTGGATGTCCATCTAACGGCCATGGTGCTTCTTCAATCTCTGCTCTTCCTGCTCCAGCTGCTCAAACCAGCACCGGCGGGACAGCCTGCTCCCTCCTCGTGTGGTCAGCTATGCTGCCACACAGGCCTCGGTGCCCCACCCTACTCCTATCACTGGCCTGGCCATCCCTCTACTCACCCACACCCGCTGTTATTCTCCAGCGACCGCAGAGGAACCAGTAAACCCTCGTACCCCCCTCCGTGTAGGAAACAACTCCCAAGTCTTCCCTGGCTCCATGTCGTTCCCTTCCTAGGCATCGTCGTCGTCCACCACCCTGGTGCTCTCGGCGCGGCTTGGTCAACATGGTCAACGAACGATATCCTTCACATGAGGACTGTACGTGGAGAGGTTGACAGCTGGGTCCATGGCCGTATGCAAGGAAGTGCCTCCTTATTACCCGCAAAATAATGATTCCACCACCTGACGGCGGGGACCCACCAGACAGGCCTCTGTATTTTGTGAAAAAAATATTTCTCCCACTGACAACTAAGACCCACCTGCTATATCTTCGCATGCAAGGAAGTGTCTCCTTATTATGCACAAAAAATGAATACTTCCCATGCTAGCTGGGACCCACCATATTTGGAGGCTGGCTTGTGGGCCTACTAAGTTAACGCGGACGGAGGGCCCTACCAACTTAGTCAATATATACGATTGTAGCTGCAGTGACCGTACGACCATCGTGCTTCTTCAACCTCTGGTCTTCTTGCTCCAGCCGCTAAAACCAGTGCCGACTGTGCCGCCTGCTCTTGCCTCCCATGGCCGGCTGTGCTGCCGCGTAGGCCTCACCGCCCCACCCTACTCCCATGGCTAGCATGGCCATCCCTCTACACACCCAGACCCCCTGTTATTCTCCGGCGACGGCAGCCTCATACTGCAGCCAAACCAGTAATCCCTAGTACTCCCCTCTGCGTGGGAAACAACTGCCGAGTCTTCCCCTGCTCGGGTCATTCCCTCCTTAGGCCTCACCATCGTCCACCGCCTTGGTGCTCTCAGCACGGCGTAGTCAACATGGTCAAGGAACAATTTCCATCGGAAGAGGACTATACGTGGAGAGGTTGACAGCTGGGTCAACGGCCGCAACAAGGAAGTGCCTCCTTATTAATCGTAAAATAATTATTCCTCCACCTGACAGCAGGGACCCACCGGAAGGCATCTTTATTTTGCAAAAAAAAGTTTCCCCCATGACAGCTGGGACCCACCAGCTACATCTTCGCATGCAAGGAAGTGTGTCCATATTACGGGCCAAAAAATGATTCCCCCCCGGTGACTGCGAGGACCCACCAGCTATATCTTCACACACAAGGAAGTGTCTCCTTATCCTTCCTGATAGCTGCGACCCACCCGGTCAAACTGTATGTAGGGTTGTCTGTTTGGTCACAAATGTGTACGTCCATACTGGTCGATCGGTCTCACTGCAACAATGAACCGTGGCCGAGCAAGCGGCGGCACGTGTAGTAGTAGAGCCTCGACGTAGCAGTTCAGGAAATCCAGTCAAAACCATGTACACGTACATACAGCCAGATGCCAAAAACTATGGCCATGTATGTACATACGGGCGGGGTCTCGAATGCCTACTCGCGCATACATACGTGTCGTGGGAAACCACGGCCACCTATGGGGCCATGAGCCGCTTTGTGGTTCGGCAGGGGGATGGGCACGTTGCACGAAGAGCAGAGAAGCATAACACAGCACGTCAGAGATCACATTGGCAATTTTACCCAGGATCAGGCCGCCGCGAGGCATAAAACCCTACTCCTGCTTTGGTGGATTGACGGTGGATTATAGTGGAGAATGTGACGCTCTTGCCCGGTAGGGTTGCCTCGAGGCGAGAGCGCCTACGCGCGTATGAATATGCGAGGGTCTGAATCCTCTCTACGGTTGTCATGGGCCTCCTTTTATAGGTCAAGGGGTCACCACAGTGGCAAATCAGTCATTACGTACTGATTAGATAGCAAACAGTGCTATCATACCTAACTCTGTAGGTGGAAAGAGCACATTAAATGTGTCGCTTAGTGTCACATCACAGCGTGCCCGCCAAGCCTTGCCGGGCTGTTTTGCCAGCTTCACGCCTACTTGCTTGACATGTCTCAAGACTGGTGTCATTTTTAGGTGTTTTCCGTAGGAAGTGGCTGCCATGTGGCAAGAAGCAGCCACTTAGTCAATCAAGGGCTTCACACCACATTGATCGATGACTTGTGTCACTGTGAGGTGGAGCGGTGAAGCTTTGGCGGGGCAGTCCGCCCTTGCTGTGCCTGGCAAGCCTACCGGGGCGGTCTAGGGGCTTTTCTTTGGGGCAACCTCGTCCTCCCCAGGATTGCCTGCCTGGCCAGGGAGGTTTTTCCCTTAGTGATATCTTGTCTATCTGGCTTGAGTTGGTCTTCTTGATTTGCACTTCGATTCTTCAAATAACTGATCTCCAGAGCTTGGTCTGATCTTGGGCGCTGCAATCTTGGCGGGTCGGTGGATCGTTGTCCGTGCAGAAGTCAGGGGCCCCCTTGGGCCTGAGGCATATGTGTTGCTTGGCACGTTGGGTTAGGCCCCAAGGACTGCACGGACATGTGGCGAGAAATAGTTGCATGTTGTAGTGATTTTTCATGATAATCAGTCAATCCAGCAACCACTTGGATATTTACCGCGGGTTGTGGGGTTGTGGGACTGTAGTAGTTAATGTGAAATGGTAACTTTCTGAAGAGTCGCACCCTCCCCCACGTTCTTTCCTTAAGAAAGAGAAATACGGAAGGGTACTGCTCATTCATTGCCCACTTCGCTCCTCTGCCATCTTATTCCACAAGCCAAGCAACTACCCTTCCTCCCTTCTCATACTCGCCACCGGCCTCCCACCCAACACCTTTTACCCATCTCCATCGCAATCTTGAGGGAATGGGGAAGAAAATCGCCTCCGAGGGAAAGTGGACGACCGGCGCGGAAGAGGTGGCCGCTGAGGGGAGCAAGAGGGCGGCAGAGCTAGACATGAAGCAGAGGGGAGATGTCGTCCTCTTCCCATCGAACCTGGATGGCAATGTTCCTCAAGCGAGGTACGGATATATGCGGAGGAGGGAAGTCCTGAAATGTCATGGCGCAGCCAAGATCCTGGCGGAGGGGGAAGAGGACCCGCGAGATTCATATTGATTCTTTTACACATAGTTCATCTGCGGTCTTTTCCCTCCCTTCGCAGATTTCCTTGAGGCGACGATGGTGATTTATGGATTCCATCTCCTGGACTTCACGCCAAATGCAATGGCGTGTATGGCGATCTTCGCTCATCTGTGCGAGAATTTTGTTGGGGTCACCCCCAATGTTGATCTGTTCAGGCACTATTTTGTCCCGCGGGTGGAGAATAAAGTTCACCGCTCTGGGAGCATAAGTTGGATGCCACGAGTGCCGAGGAAGAATAGGAATTACATCCCCGGCGTGCATTGTGAGAGAAGGGATGAGTGGAGGGGAGATTGGTGTTGGATTCAGGACGAGAAGGCCCTAGATTTCTGCCAAGCATGGTCAGAGTATGTCGAGCGTGATAATGATTGGAGAGCAGCGGGCCTTTCTGACGACAGGCTCCACCCGACAATAAATAGGATTACCTGTTTGATGGCCGCCGGGCTAACTATCGAGCATGTGGGGGGCGACTTTCCCCTTCATCGCATCTCTCCTTTGCACAAAAGGGATAGGTTCACCAGGGAGTGTGGAGATGTGGTGGATAGGTTGAGATTGCTCCCTGGCCTGGCCAACAACCTGTCTATCTATGGTCATGCCTGGTTATGCGACCAACTTTTTGGCCGCTTTGGACTATTCAAGTTGCCGGAACTGTCGTCCCAATGAATATCAATTCCGCGAAGGACTAGATCCTGAAGTGGATGCCTGATTGCAATGCTCATGGAGTTGCAGGTGACTAGAAGTTACCCGCACTTGTTGAAGAGCTTGAGTGGTCATCCACTCTGGTGGAAAGAGCTACCAAAGTGGAGACCAAGATGCAATGGCGAAGGCTGGAAAGGCGGCGAAGGGAAAGGAGAAGGCTGATGACGAAGGTTCCTCCCATGGCGGCGGCAATGCGCAAGCCACTAAATAGGTTGCCGAGGAGGATCCTGCTAGGTATGAGCGTGCCGGGGATGAGCCTGCCGGGGAGGAACCCTCCGGGATTGAGGCCCTAGTCATCGCGGCAGCAGAGGTTCAGGAGGAGAAGGTTGAGGAGGCAGGGGAACCTAACGAGTAGTGGCTCACGGTAGGCCCCCAAGCGCCCGAGCCAATCCCGGATCAGCGCCCGCGCACGCGCGCCGCTAATCGAGGAGCGTTCCAGATCTTGTGCCTGCCGCCAAGAAGGTGAAGAAGACTTTCACCAAGAGCAGCAAGCAGGACTTGGTGGCCGGCAATCCTCCCGCCTTGCTGGGGAACCCCTCCCCCCACCCCACCCCCCACCGTCAAGCAATCTGTGACCGTGGGAATTAATTCCAACTCTGAGTCTGGCCCAAGTTCCTCGCAGGAATCATCCTCATCGGAATCCCCCGTACCTTGATAGGGCTCGAAGTTGCTGGAGAGTTACATTCCTCCGCCCCAAAAGAGGAGCAGGTCTCCAACACCACCCATGGAGTTCGAGTTAAACTCCATGCCCATTGATGAAGAGTAAGGGAGACCACTCCCTCCTTCTCTTCGTCTCTTGTAGTAGCTTCATTATGTTTGTTGTATCTGTTGACTGGTTTTGCTTGTTGTTGTCGACAGGGAGGAGGAGGAGACGGGAAACCTCATCAACTGGACCAAGCAGCTCAAATGTGCGGAGCCACCAACGATAGTGGAAAGGACGTGCCCGGCAGGGAGAGGCACGAGCGTCCTGACACCAAGCCCCTAGCTCAGCCCCCAGCCGAAAAGCGCAGAGGAAGCTCCTCTCGCAGGGAGCGATGGAGGAGAGCTCCCCACTAATGAGGCCAACGGAGGGGAGGGGACAACTCAAGGCAAACCCTTCCAAGAGGGGCCCACAATAACGCCCCGGATACAACTTTCCATATTTGTAACTCTGACTCTTGCCTTTTTAGAAGATGCGATATGATTTTCCCTTCTTGGTTGGGTTTTGTCTTCGTTTTGCATTTTGTTCATGTCTTGCATTTCATATCATGTCATCATGTGCATCACATTTGCATATGTGTTCGTCTCATGCATCCAAGCATTTTCCCCATTGTTCGTTTCTCAATCCGACACTCCTACTTGCACCGGCGCACCCCTCTTGTCTCTTTTCGTGAGTGGGTGTTAAACGTTCTCGGAATGGACCGAGATTTTCCAAGTTGCCTTGGTACACTACCGGTAGGCCGCCTGTCAAATTTCGTTCCATTTGGAGGCTGTTTGATGCTCCAACGGTTAACCAGGTAACCGCAAAGGCCTCTTGTGTTTCGCAGCCCAACACCCCTCCAAACCAGTCCAATAACCCATCGAAACCACTTCCATGTCCTCCATCATGTGATCCCCTCCGAATTTCGCGCAGATGAACCCTAGGCCCGCTCCCCTCGCGCCGCCGGACATGTCCAACTCAGGCCGGACTTGTCCAGCCTCCATGTCGCCCGGACCAATCCGGGGATGCCACATCACCCCGCCGCCGCTCTTCTCCAACCGAGGCGCGCCACGCCACCCTCTCTCTCCTCCCATAGCACCGGTCCCGCCGCCGCCGCCCTGACGCCTCTCCAGCATAGCGCCACCGCCGGCCGCCTACGCCCGCCGCGGCACACCGCCAGCGCCCGACCCGACGCCCTCCCACGCGTGCCACCCGAAGTCCGCCTCGACCGCGACCGCGCTTCCCCGTCGCCGGCCCCTCCTTCCCCGACTCTGGCCGCCTCCTCCATGCGCTCCGGCGAGCTTCGTTGACCTCCGGCTGCCATCCTCTCCCTCCCCTGTGTGTTCTCCGGCGAGATCCACCACCTGCCTCAGGAACCGTGCGAACCCTAGATCTGAGCAGGTTCACCCCGAAAATTCCACTAAGTCCTTTTCTATCATTT
The DNA here is from genome assembly GCF_018294505.1 of Triticum aestivum. NCBI lineage: Eukaryota > Viridiplantae > Streptophyta > Magnoliopsida > Poales > Poaceae > Triticum > Triticum aestivum. The sequence continues at coordinate 282,410,403 of NC_057800.1, read as the reverse complement.
TTTGGTGCTACCTTTGTCATGCCATATCTATATGCGCGGTGCTTTGATTCATGCATATGATATGTCGAATTGTTCGTCTCCTTGAGTTCTCCATGATAGAAGCATTTCCATGCATGTTCATGTTCATTATGATGCCATTTTCATTGATGGAAGAGTGCTATAAAATGTTAAGTGTTGGTACTTATCAGTTTACAAGGTTTGTAATTTTTTGTTGCATTTGATATGTGCATCATATGAGCATGCGGTCTACATGTGTTTTGAACTATGTCATGCCATATTTACAGAGGTGCTTGTCTTGTATTTTTGTGATCTATGTGGTGAGTAGCACAAGCAAGCAAACTAGGCTTCATGATGTTCCTGTTTTCATGGACTTAGGATTTTGCTAAAGTCCTTTTCCTGATGTTATTTTGATGCCATGTAAACTTGATGCTATAGTGAGATCCATTCTTATTTTGGGTTAGTTCAGTAAGGATAATTTGAACATGTGGTTATGCTCTATCCAGCCATGCCCCTGTTTGCAATTATGGAGTTGTCTAGCATGTCCTTTTCTGGCTCTACTTTTGCTATAAATTATTCCTGGCAGAATGTTAACATGTTAACCAATATTACCATGGTTGTTGCTAGTGATCCATGCATCCTATGAACTTGCTCCTGCCATGGTTAGCTTCATGAACATGAAATCTTGCTGTTGGTATGTTTGTTTTGTCATGCACTGCTTTGTGGTGAGTGATTTGAGCTCGCAAACTTGCTATCATAATTATGTTTATGCCATGCTCTTTTTTTCTGCTAAGTCTGAAACTGTTAATAAAACTTGCAATGTTTACATGGGTGCCATCATATCTTCTGTGCCTTTTTGGCTCATGTTCAGTAAGGGAATTTGGATCTATGCTTTTAGTAGAATCATTCCTTGTCTTGGTTTGCTATGGTATGTTCCTGTAGCATGTTGTTTGCTTGCTCTAAACATGTTAGTATTTTTCACAAAGTCTGGGAATCTGATATCTTTTGCACTTTTGCCCTGCTTGTTTGAACCTGCTGTTGTGCGATTTCGCCGTAGCTCAGTGTTCATATTTTGTCAAGCATCTCTTGTACATCACTTCCATATGCTTTGTTGTTATGTTGGGGTGCAGTAGCTTTGTTTCTTGTTGCATTCTAGATGGCATCGTGTTGTTAATCGCAGAATAGCACCATTCTTGTTTTGCTTGCCATTTGCAAACTGTGCATCCATTTCCGGTGATCTTTATATCGATTTCAAATAAAATCATCTCATATTTCCAGCGGAATACTTGGTTTGCCAAGTTGATGCCTTGAACATTCTTTTCCTTCTGGAGCACGCATATGCATTGCATACCACATCTCGCATATCATGCCATGTATTGCATCATGTTTCTTGTCCATTGCACCGTGATTGATTGTCGGTCCCTTGGCTTGTGTTCTTGCTTTGGGTAGAGCCGTGAGACGAGTACATGAACGAGGAATCTGTTGAGTATGCTTTTGAGGATGAAGCTTTCGACTACTCGGAGAACTTTGCAGGCAAGATGACCATACCCTCAAGATCACTTCTATATTTGCTTGCTAGTTGTTTCCTCTATCGCTATGTCGTGCTACCTACCACTTGCTCTCTCATGCCTCCCATTTTGCCATGTAAAGCCCCTAACCCACCTTTTATACCAAACCGTTGTTTGGCTATGTTACCGCTTTTGCTCGGCCCTTCTTATAGTGTTGCTAGTTGCGGGTGAAGATGAAGTTCATTCCATGTTGGAACATGGATATTGTTGGGATATCATTATTATCTCTTATTTACTTTAATGCGCCTGTATACTTGGTAAAGGGTTGAAGTCTCGGCCTTAAGCCTGGTGTTTTGTTCCATTCTTGCTGCCCTAGTTTCCGTCATACCGGTGTTATGTTCCTTGATTTTGCGTTCCTTACGCGGTTGGGTGTTATGGGAACACCTTGACAGTTCGCCTTGAATAAAACTCCTCCAGCAAGGCCCAACCTTGGTTTTACATTTGCCTACCTAAGAATTTTCCCTTGGGTTCTGCAGACTCAAGGGTCATCTTTATTTTAACCCCCCTGGGGCCAGTGCTCCTCTGAGTGTTGGTCTGAATAGAGTAGACTGCGGGGCCACCTCGGGGAAACTTGAGGGTTGGTTTTACTCATAGGATGTCTCATCCGGTGTTGCCCTGAGAACGAGATACGTGCAACTCCTATTGTCCAAATGTTTTACTGGTCTTGTTTTACCATTGTCCAAATGTCTTGTACCTGGGATTCCGAGGCTGGCCGGGTCTTTTCGGGAGAAGGAATATCCTTCATTGACCATGAGAGCTTGTGATGGGCTAAGTTGGGACACCCCTGCAGGGTATAAACTTTCGAGAGCCATGCCCGCGGTTATGTGGAAGATGGGAATTTGTTAATATCTAGTTGTAGAGAACCTGACACTTAACTTAATTAAAATGAATCAACCGCGTGTGTAGCCGTGATGCTCTCTTCTCGGTGGAGTCCGGGAAGTGAACATGGTTCTTGTGTTATGCTTGAACGTAAGTAGTTTCAGGATCACTTCTTGATCACTTCTAGTTCACGGCCGTTGCGTTGCTTCTGTTCTCGCTCTTATTTGCGCAAGTTAGCCACCATATATGCTTAGAGCTTGATGCAGCTCCACCTCACTACCCTTTCCTACCCATAAGCTTAATAGTCTTGATCTCGCGGGTGTGAGATTGCTGAGTCGTCTTGACTCACAGATTCTTCCAAACAGTTGCAGGTGCCAATGATACTAGTGCTGGTGACGTAACTGAGCTCAAGTGGGAGCTCGATGAAGATCTTGATCTTTGTTTTATGTCTTTTCGGGTTGATCAGTAGTGGAGCCCAGTTGGGACAATCGGGGATCTAGAATTTGGGGTTGTCTTCTTTTATTTTGGTACCGTAGTCGGACCTTGTTTGTTATTTGGATGATGTATGTTTAACCTGTATTTGTGTGAAGTGGCGATTGTAAGCCAACTCTTTATCCTTTTCTTATTCAGTACATGGGATGTGTGAAGATTACCCCTCTTGCGACAAGCCTACCATGCGGCTATGCCTCTAAGTCATGCCCCGACACGTGGTAGATATATCCGCATTGTGGGTGTAACAAGTTGGTAATCAGAGCCATCCCCGACTTAGGAGCCCCCTGCTTGATCGAGTCGCTGACATTATTGAGTCTAGAACAAAATGTTTTGATTCTAAGGATTATATATATCGGAGAGTAGGATTCTTTTTAGTCCACAGTCCCTTCGTTGCTCTGGTGAGGCCTCCTGACGTAGAAGTTTTGACTCTTCTCTCCTCAAATTTCACGAAGTTTTTTTAGGATCACGCGGGTATCTTGGAATCATTCCGATAGTATTGTGACGAGAACATTGGTCTTGGTGCCTCCTGACATTTAGGGGTTGTGTCACAGCCCCAGTTTAATGCTTGTGATTAGTGGCATTGCATTCATGCATCTTATTTAAATTTCTGAAACTTGAATTGAGGATCGTTGAAGCCTCAAGACTTTAATCAAAAGAAGGCAAAGAACCCTGGAAATCTCATTCTTTGTTTCCAAGATGTCCTTTTTGCAATGTTTGAGAATTTTGGCAAGAACTATATATCAAACCAAAATTTAGGAACATTTTTAAGGAATTATTTTTGGGACTTTGAATTTAAATCAATAAGTATTTGACCTTTGGATTATATTCATTTTATATAGAATATATTTCAAAAGGCGCTGAAATTATTTATGTGCCTTTGGAAAAGTCCATAATGGCAACATACAAATATTCAGAAGGTTTTGCCCTGCTTTGATTTACTTTTGAATTTGAATTAGTGGCAAAACGATTAAATAAAAAGAAAACAACATAGATAATAAAACAGAGCAGTTTTTACCTGGCCTCACCTGTGAAGCCCACCAGAGAGGCCAGCCCACCTACGTGGCCTGCTACTATACCGGCCCAGCCCACCTCCACCTCCCCTGTTGTCTTCCTTCCCAGGCCAGTAGGCAGGGCGTGTGGCCGCCGTGCGCGCACACGCGCGCGCCACCTCCACCCTGCTCGCCTGCCTCCTCGACGGGCTGGACGCCTCTGGCGTTGCCACGCAGACCCCTGGACCCCCTCGACCGCTCCCTTCTCTCCCTGCCTCGTCTCTCCCCCGAAGCCGAGCGCACCAGAGAGCTAGGCCCTGCGCTGTGTCCAGCCACGGAGAGAAGCTCGTCCTCATCTGAACACTAAAGATCAGAAGCCCGGGCGCACTACAGCGCCGTCAGCATCATCGTCTTCCTCGCTTGCAACCCATGGATCGTTGTCATCGATTCGCGCCGAAGAGGGCCTCCCCGAGCCGTCTGAGCTGCTAAACAACTTTGATGTGAGGACTCCTTCGTTTTCCCCCTCCTCCCCTGCTCGTTCTTGTGTCGTAGTTGCCGTCCCCGCAAGCACCAAGCTCCGGCCATTGCCATGGCCGGCGAACCTCGCGCCCCGGAGCTCTTCCGCTCCCTCCAGTAGCACCCGTGTGCTCTCCAGGTCCCCAGAATCCCGACGCGCTCCTCTACTCTCTGGCTAACGCGCTGCAGCCACCGCGCCCGTGCTGGCCCGAGCTCCAGCTACCGCCAAAGTCGACGTGGTCGTCGTTCCCAGCCACCCCACTGCCTCCCGAGGCCTCCCCTAGTCGCGCACGAGCATGAGCTCTCCACTGGTACCCTCGGCGCATCGAACCACTACCGGAGCAGCGATTCCGACATGCCTCCGCCGTCGGATGAGGTCGCCGACAATGAAACCCTGTTTAGCTGACGTGGCAACAATTAGTTTAGGCTCTAATTAACACCCGCAGCCACTGACCGGTGGGCCTAGCCCCTCTAACGATTTTGGTTAGGTTTAACTAAAATCACTAATTATAACTAAGCCTATGACATGTGGGCCCCACGTGTCAGGTTTGACCCTGGTCAGCCCTGGTTGACCCGATGACGTCATCTTGACGTCATGCTGACGCTGTAACTATTTTCTGAAATTTGAATAAATCAGAAAAGGTTTAGAAAATTTCAGAAAATAGTTAAAACTTCAAAAAATTCATATAAAATCAACCGTAACTCAGAATGAAATAAATTATATATGAAAAATTATCAGAAAAATATGAAGAATCTGTTTATGGCATTTTCATGCATTTTTGAACAAGTTAACCTCACAGAATAGGATAAATTATGATTAGGGCAATTTATGAACTAGCATTTGGAGTTGGAGTTTAACCTTGTTTGAATTCCACTTCAATTAACTTGGCTAGATATTGCATTAGGTGAATTCAGTACCTTAAAATGACATGTCATTCATGTGAATGTGCATTGCATTGATTGTGTTCTTTCTTTGTTTGCCGGTATTTGTTCCCCCTCAGTAAACATGGTTCCGACGATGAGATCGATGACACCGATGAAGAGCTATACTATCTTCAGAAGTGCCAGGCAAGCAAAACCCCCTTGTTCATTCCGATACAATCCCACTCTCTCGCTCCTGCTCTCTTTTACTGCATTAGGACAACAACATTTCAACTGTTACATGCTGCGGTAGCTGAACCCCTTTCCTCTGCATGACCTGTCATTGCCATAGTAAATAGATGAAACCCACTAGCATGAGTAGGAATTGTTTGAGCCCTGATGTGCCTACTCATTCATGCTTGTCTATCATGCCTGCTACTGCTTAGAGTTGAGTCAGGTCTGATTCATCAAAAATGAATTGGAACATGGTGAACATGTCCTACCATTGAGAGCTAAGTGTGTGAACACGATTTGGTAAAGGTAGCGGTGAGAGGCCATGTAGGAGTACATGGTGGATTGTCTCATTGCAGTCGTCCTCAGGAACTGAGTTCTGTGTTTGTGATCCATGAAAAGTTACTACCACACATTGGGCTCCGGGCGCTCCAAGCTCTCTCGACTTATTAATCAACTTGATCTCTGTCCAGGAGTTGCAACTAGTTTCTGGTGTTTGTAGGTAGTCTTAGTAGTCTACCAAGTGGCACCCGGTACAAATGGGCTTGGGACAGACTAGGCACAGTGGCACGGTGTACCAAGTGGCACCCGTATGGTGGGCTTGGGAACCCTGCTCACATCGTTTGGGGCCGTGAGCGACACCCCGGCCGGATCTCCTTGCGGATGGAACCCGAATAGGCGATAAACCTTGACTAGAGACTTGTTGGTTAGTCAGGTCGTGGCCGACTCCCTCGCCAGGCTTCTGCTTGAAGGTTGCCGAGATACATGATGTGTACAAGGTGGTAAGTGGCGAGAGCGTGTGTGAAGAAGTACACCCCTGCAGGGTTATCATTATCTATTCGAATAGCCGGATTCCTCGGATATGGAAACTTGGACCCCTTGCATAGTTCATAGACAAGTGAAAGTGGATACTCTAAAATGCGCATGATAAGCGTGAGTGCTATGGATGGCGTTCTCGTAGGGAGACGGGAGCGGATCCATAGTGGGGTATTGGTATGGTGAATTTGTGGACTCGTGTGCGCCACCTCAAAAGAGTTACTTGCAGTCGTAGTTCAGGTCAGCCACTGAGTCAAAGCTGGCTTGCTGCAGTTAAACTCCACCACCCCCTTTGTTGATACCGATGCAAATGTAGTTAGTTCTGATGTAAGTCTTGTTGGGTACATTTGTACTCACGTTTGCTTAATTTATGTTTTGCAGAGAGACTTCAGTCTCACTAGTACTTCCGATTGGACTTCGACGTTTAGCTTGATACCTCAGCTACTATCTTGTGCCCTCGGCAAGATCTGGTAGATAGTCAGGCTTCTCAGCCTTTTTCATTTATAGATGTCTGTACTCAGACATGTTAAGCTTCCGCATGTGCATTGATTGTATGCTATGATTGTTGGGTCATGAGACCCATGTTTGTAATCTCTCGCTCCTCGGAGCCTAATGAATAAATACTCTGAGTCGTAGAGTCTTGTTGTGATGCCATGTTGTATTGCACATATTGAGCATATTGTGTGTATGATTGAAATGCTTGGTATGCATGGGATCCGACAACCTAGTTGTTTATCCTTGGTAGCCTCTCTTATGGGGAAATGTAGTCTTGTGCTTCCATGAGCCATAGTAGTCCGCTACAGCCCGGTTCACCGGAGTCCTGCTAGCCCAGCACTACTGCTCTGGAACACTTGACTGGCCGGCATGTGATTCACTTCATTCCTGTGTCTGTCCCTTTGGGGAAATGTCACGCGGTGACATCCGGAGTCCTGCCTAGCCTGCTACAGCCCGGTTCACCGGAGTCCTATTAGCCAAGTGCTACAGCCCAGATTCACACGCTGCTGACCGACATGCTCGATGTTGATTCATGTATCCTTGTCCCCGTAAGTTAGTGCCACTTTGGGTTCACGACTAGTCATGTCGGCCCGGGTTCTCCGTCATATGGATGCTAGCGACACCATCATATATGTGAGCCAAAAGGCGCAAATGGTCCCGGGCCATGGTAAGGCGACACCCGCGGGAATACCGTGCGTGAGGCCGCAAAGTGATATGAGGTGTTACCGGCTAGATCGACGTGACTTGGAATCGGGGTCCTGACAGGTTGTGGCAGTGTCCCGGGGAGTTGAGCTCTGAGGTGTTGTCGTCACAATTTTATCGTTGTAGTTCTAGAATACCTGAGTTCGCCGACATCAAAAATCTCTTTTATGTAGTTGTTGGTGATATAACTCGTACTGGGGCAGGAGTTCGGGAGTATTGCCATAACTCGTATAACGGATGCTTTTCGAAGGTTGAGGTACACGATTTCCGAAGGTTTCTTGGTTATGTGTTGAAGGATGGATACAACTAGGTGTAGGAATTATTAGTTTGGATGAGATATTATGCTTCCCCTGTATCCCCAACACCTGATTTCATAACCAGAAAGTTTTGGTAGTTTATAAGTGGGAATTCAAGTATCACGTAGGATATCCATCCAACAAACACATGATATGATATGGGGTTTATCATATGTTTGTTTCCGGCTTATTTTGCAAGCCAGTCCTTTTTTTTGTTTTGAGTTGTGGTATTCGAGTTGCTTCAATGTAAAATTTGTTTCCATACCTTTCCTAAGCGGTGTTCTCATAATCCTATGTGAATACCAATCCTTCATGATAATCGCGATTGTCATGTCAATCCTTTTCAACCGGCGTGTTTCTCTTCAAGTGGCTCCGACCATTTCAACATCCGCAAGATCACCTCTCAGTTTTTCCCAATGTTGTCCGCTTCATCTGTCCCCAAGTGGCCTTTGTTTTCCCGCCCACCCACCCCTTTTTCTTCGAGGACTCAGATTTCTTAATCAAATAACCATCTTATTGATGTGAAGTCTCTTCATTCTTTTCTGTCAATATTCTTATCCGGTGATTCTCAGGAAGATACTAAGGAAGCCTCAAGTTCGTCACTCTTCACTCGTTTTCTTCTCCGGTGGATTCAAGTCAAGTTTTGTCGATCATATTTTTTTCCTCGTTTCAAATGTTTTTCTCATGGCAGTGCACCTCTTAATCGTTCTTCTCTCTCTATTCATATCCGAAGTGCTGAAGATATCTCAGAAGATTCAAGTTTCCATTCTCAATTTGCTCAAGTTCTTTTCAGGATGTTATCTCTTTCAAGCCATTTAAATCAACCAGTGCAATCTCCCTTTCAAGTAATCATTCGAAGGTGTTTCTTTTGAGTGGGCCCTAACCCACAGGTCTTTCCCCAGGATCTTACCTAACTCTTGTATTTTTTTCCCGGAGCTACCCTCAAATTCTTTTCGATGTTTGACGTAAGAATGATTTATCATCAGTCATATGTCTTTCTCCAAACATCTTTCAAATTCTTTCATCGTTGCCTCAACCTCTTCGCTTTTGATTCTCCCGGAGTGTCTAAACAATTCTTAGTGGTGGTTCTCGTCATTTTTCTCAATATTTGAAAACCGAAGAAGGGCTTCTCTGCAATCATATCCGTTCTTCCAAAGATTCATGGTTCTAGCATTATTCCATCCTCTCATAATTGTTTTCGATTGTGAGAATTCTTTTCACCCATCCGGAGCAATTCAGGAGTCTTTTTAGTTTGATTCTCTGGAGCCAATCATCTCAGAATTATTCATTCCAGCTTTCAGCTCTCATTCTCAAAATCTTACCGGTGCTTCACTCAAGTATTCGTAAATCAATTCAAGATCTCTTCATTATCTTGTATCTAAATTCCCTCAAGTATCATCTTTCGTTTTCCAATTCTTCCCTGTGAATTGTGCCTTTTATACTTTCATTTTCAATTCTTACGGTGGTTCATTCAAGATTTCTCTTCCTTCGTTGTCATATCAATTCATTCGTTCTTTCCAAATCCTATCGGTGGTTCATTGAAGACCTTCCCAAGTTTGCGCAATATCTATCTTAATCCTTTCTATGAGAATAAGTAGTATGCCAAATCCGATAGTTGTCATCAATTTAAATTGGTGAAGGATACACATAACATAATTCTTATTCCTGTTTCACCCAAATAATTAATTCCTTATTCCAGAGGTTCATCAAAATTCTTGATTTCATTTGTTCATCTTTCTTTCTAGAGTTCCAAGTTTTTCTCGGTCATATCATCGCAAAGCTCCATCTAAATCATTGCAAGGATTCACCTTGTGTTTTTCTTTCTTTTTATCATCCTTTTATTACCGGAGTTCTTCATGGAGGATCTACATGGTGGTTCGTCAAGGATTCTTTCCATTATTCAATTGTTCTCCAAGATTTCTCTCGAAGTTAAGATCCGCCAAGCTATACTCTGAAATAAACATGTTGTTCAACACATGTCTTGTTTTGAGGAGTTCAAGTATTCTTCATCTTGCATTCTGAAGAGCAATTTTTTCTGTCTTATCTTTTCAGGTGCTGTTATGTTATTCTTGACAATTTCCCTTCAAGATTCATTATTCACAAATTATCCGAAATGACATATTTTAAACCCATCATTTTCAATTTGGTCATGAGATCCTCTGCAACCCATCAATCTCTTCATTGGAATTATCTTGGGTTATATGTCACCTAAAGCTTTCCCTAAGGATTGTTGCTAATTATGGTGCTTATCAATGACCCAAGTTCTTCATTTATCCTCCCGGTGAAATAAGCTTCTCGTCTTCTTGTTGATATCAATCCAATCTTTTGCTTCCGTAGTGGCAGAATTTTGCCTCAGTTTTGAGAAGTTTTCCATAACCGACTACAAGTTTTTCGTTTCGTTGTTGGTTTTCCAATAACTCCATTATAACCTTCTTGGAAGGGTGCTCTCCAAGCTCTTTTATGGCAGAAGTTGGGATTTTCTTCTCCATTCTTTCATTCCAATGATCTATCTTCTATTCTCTCTTCTGGAGACATTGTGATGTTGCTCTCTTCACTCATCATCTTGAAGTATGAGGATCGTGTTCTTTTCATGCTTATCCATTTAACCGGAGTGTTGTGCGCTCTGCTCAAGTTCTTTTCATCTTATCAAGTCTTAGATCTCTTTTCAATCGGAGTGTTGTCTGAATTTGTTCTTCCTTGTTCCTCTTTTCTAATGGAGTGTTTTCAACTTTGTTCATCTTCATTGTATTCTTTTCTCGAAAATGGTTTAACCTCTGTTCTTTGGTTTTACTCGTTTGTCAAAGAAGCAACTTAGTTTTACCTCTCCTCTTCCTCTTCCATTTCCCTCCGGTGCCATCCTAGATCTCAGGACGTGATCCTTCGTAGTGGTGGAGTGTTGTAACGCCCCGGATACAGCTTTCCATATTTGTAACTCTGACTCTTGCCTTTTCCGAAGATGCGATATGATTTTTCCCTCCGTTGTTGGGTTTTGTCTTCGTCTTGCATTTTGTTCATGTCATGCATTTCATATCATGTCATCATGTGCATCGCATTTGCTTATGTGTTCGTCTCATACATCCGAGCATTTTCCCCGTTGTCCGTTTCTCAATCCAACACTCCTACTTGCACCGGCGCACCCCTCTTGTCTCTTTTCGTGAGCGGGTGTTAAACGTTCTTGGAATGGACCGAGATTTGCCAAGTGGCCTTGGTACACTACCGATAGACCGCCTGTCAAATTTTGTTCCATTTGGACGTCGTTTGATGCTCCAACGGTTAACCGGGTAACCGCAAAGGCCTCTTGTGTGTTGCAGCCCTACACCCCTCCAAAACAGCCCAATAACCCATCTAAACCACTTCCATGTCCTCCGTCGTCGGATCACGATCGTGTGGGCGAAAACCGCACCTCATTTGGACATTCCCACCTCCTTCTACCTATATATATGTGATCCCCTCGGAATTTCGCGTAGACGAACCCTAGCCCCGCTCCCCTCACGCCGACGGACACGTCCAACTCTCGCCAGACATGTCCAGCCTCCACGTCGCCCGGACAAATCCGGGGACGCCACGTCACCCCGCCGCCGCTCTCCTCC